>NW_017386009.1:1098579-1142881 GCF_000237925.1 Schistosoma mansoni | reverse complement strand
TGTCTGATGTGCAACGGAGGTGGACATAAAGAGGGCCATTGTCCTCCGGATCGTACGTACCAGCCCAAGAAGAGGTATGAGCGTCTTTTACGTGTGGTGAAATTAGCTGAGTCCAAATCTCTTTCTAGGGTAGCAGGTTTTCAGACAGACTATGACATTTGGAGAAAGTATGTGGCGATCCAGATGAATGGTGTGGTGACTAGACTTGAAACGACGCAGGCTGTGGACCGCCTCCACCCACCATCTTAATGAAGTTCTATTCTGTCGATTGTTGACGTCCGTGATAATAAGAATTGAATGACTAGGCCTTGTTTAACATTAATTAAATGGGTAGATGCAACTTATTAGACGGATCTGATGCAATTATTATTATCATACCATTACTAAGTATGTATATAAGTCAGATTATCATTTATTCTATTGAAAATCCGACTCATATTAATGTTTGAGAGGCAGAAGTGTTCAAATAGTTTTTTTTAAAATTAGTTTAGCTTAAATTACAAATCAAACTACACTACAACAGTATCTCCCAGGTGATCTCGATGCAGATGTCTGGGGCAACTATCCTTCTAACCTACTTCTGCGTTAACTAATATCACATATCGAGGTAGGCGGTGATTGAGTGCATACGCAATGCATATCCCAACCACCGCAATCAATCTGAAGAATTACATTTATAATTACATATGAACAAATGGACTGGAATTTTACACTAATATTTGAACTTCCATTTATTACAGGCAGCTAGAGCATCAAATAAATACAACATCATCTGTTGAATAGTGATAACAGTTAGGTGAAACAGTTAAAAACTATTGTTAGAATGAAGTAAAACGAGAGATACAATTATTGTATCCTACATTATTTTATAAAAAAGAAAAGAAACCTACCGGAGATTCATGGAATAAATCTACTCGTGCCGCTAACGCAACTTTATTCGCTATCAAACGAGCAGCTTTAAGCCGTAAATCTGGAGGTAATTTTTGCACAATTTCTGAATTGAAAATGTATCCCGTATGTGGTAGGACTGATGTGTTACTAAATCCGGACAACAGACGTTTTTGTGCACCCAGGACAAGTATATTACACGATGGCATTTTAGTAAGTGCAGTTAGACCACCAGCATGACCTATTTTTTTAAACAAAAAAAGATGAATAATAGAATATTTGTTATTGAGATCAGAAGCTGACCCACGTTAAAAAACCACTGAGCAGTCGTTTTGTCCCACTGTAGGACCCCTCAGCAGTGGGCCACTTCACCAAGGTTCAAACCCAGGACCTTCTGCCTTGCGCGCGAACGGTTAACCTCTATACTATTGAGTTGGAGTCCAACGGTGTTCTACTAAAACGTCGAGACCAGTGGAGTTCAACCACGTCAGACGTGAGTCAGTCACCTACCTAAAGCAATGAAACATGGTCGCGCAATATTGTGAATTGACTGAAGTTATACATGTAAACTACTGGATCACGTTTTGATGGTCCAAATATTAAGCCCATCGCGCAACCTGAAGTTTATTTATTTATTCAAACACATAAATATTGGTACAAACGGGCACCATTGCCTTGTGGATCAGACCTTTTGGTCAAAGGCTCGGGGTGTGGCCCCCTAAGAAAACCACCTGCTTCGGTTTGGGCACCCGGGCAGTATCACAGCCCACACACACAAATAGTGTGGCGCATATGTACCTGGTGCCCTTTTGTACCAATATATATGTGTTTAAATAAATAAAATAAAAAATAATACAAACGGGCACCAGATATATATGCGCCACACAAATCTCATTTGATTTGTGTGAGGGCTACGATACTGCCCAGGTGCCCAAACTGTAGCAGGTGGTTTCCTTGAGGGGCCACACCCCGAACATTTGACCTAAAGATCTGATCCACAAAGCAGTAGAGCATCGTAAGGAGATGCAGTCCCATGTAGCCGATGACCAACGATTGATTCATACGCCATTTGTTCCATCAGGATACTGGAGCCCATGTGCACCATTGGTTCGGAACCAGGGTTTTCAAACCCCCCTGCGTGGAATTTCCGTATTCACCAACCTGGTTAAAGCACCGGACATTCGCATTTCGTTCTCTCAATTTCGTAAACAACACCCCCGCCACGAGAAGGCAGTGAGTAGGACTTCTCTGGCAGATGCTATATATGCGTGGCCATGTTAGAGCATTTGGAGAGGGAGAGCGTACTCTCCCCACTCTCGGCCGTACCAGGGCTTTTGGGGGCGATTATTTTAGCCCGAAAAACAACTTAATCCACACAAATTTTCCACATCATTTGAAACAAATAAAAATCAGGGAAAAACTATGCATCAATTACTCTTACCCATTAATTTCGCTGCTGTTGATGCACCTACTAGAATGCTAGTATTTGCAGCAATAAATGACATACGTGATTCTACATAAGCTAACATTGTAACACGCATTTCTTGTAATTCAATTGCCATAGTACATGCTTCAATAATACGTGATAATTGATCTGATGTTAAAGATGATCCTTGAGTGGTTGATGCAGTGACTGATACAACCATAATTGTTGCTGGAGTTAGAAAAGAAGCAAGTAGATCTGTTTGTTTAGAACGTTCAAGTATATCATTTCCTAAAACCTTTGAAAATTAGGAAAAAAAATAAGTAATGATATAGATTACTCATTTGAAATGAAGTAATTTATTCATAAATGATTCATTAAGTAGTCATTTGAGGTGATTAGAGATAGCCGGGAAGAAAACCTATATGACCTATGTTTTGTCCTAATTGGAAGTTGTTAGCAAGACGTGAATATAGACTTAATGAATTTGATGGAGAGCCTTCTATCTATTACTTCATTGTGTACTACAAATAACCTGCTTCAATCTCCCGACGTAATGTGTTCTTTGGCCCTCCTCTTTTCCGTTTCCCTTCCGGATTCCAAGTTAGGGATTGTCTTGTAATGCACATTGGTGATTTCCTTAATGTATGTCCGATCCACTTCCAACGTCTTTCCCTAATTTCCTCTTCAGCTGGAAGCTGGGTTTTCCTCTCCCATAAAACGCTGTTGCCGATAGTATTCGGCTAGTGAATGTTGAGTATTTTGCGTAAACAACTATTTATAAATACTTGTACCTTCTTGACGATGGTTGTAGTAGTTCTCCACGTTTCAGCTCCCTCCGTACAGTAGAACTGACTGTCTTGACGTTCGTATTGAAGATTCTGACTTTGAAATTAGTTGACAGTTGTTTTGAGTTCCATATGTTCTTCAATTGTAGAAATGCTGCCCTTGCTTTGCCAATCCTCGCCTTTACATCTGCATCCGATCCTCCTTGTTTATCAACGATGCTTCCTAGGTACGTGAATGTTTCCACATATTCCAGAGTTTCGCCATCAAGTGTGATTGGGTTGGTGTTCTCCGTGTTGCATTTGAGAATCTTGCTTTTTCCTTTGTGAATGTGGAGGCCTATCAATGCAGAGGCTGTTGCTACATTTGCTGTCTTCATCTGCATTTGTTCGTGTGTATGAGAGAGGTTTTCATGCATAATAAATAGAATACAAAAGGAAAATTGGCCTGGTATCTTCGTGTCGTCCTTGGTTAATGGAGATAGAAGGAGCTGAGTGGACCAAAGGCAGTTCGGATTTTCAGTCTTTATTGGTGGTTATTTGTTTTATCGGTAAATGTAAAGGTGATTGATCTGATTGACGCAAAGCGAACTCCACATTTCGTGAGCAAATAAAAAGGCTAAATTGATAACATACATACACAAAAGTAAATAAACTTACCAGTACAATTTTTAAATAATCCAGAAGACCTGGTACAAGAGATTCTAGTTCAGGGAATCGCATTGAATACAGATCTCTAACATATTTATGAATGATATCTAGTTAAAGAGAAAGAACAATTGCATTTTAAAATAAATCATTGACAGTAAATGTTGGAAATTGTATTAAAGTTTTTTAAACATACTTTCCAGCATCCCTGATTAATATCGTACTATTATTATTATTCATTCAATGTGTCCGCACCATTTGAACTGATTCCGAGATATGTGTTACCCAATGTCTCCAACCAATGGTTATGGCGATCCTAAAGATCCCAACTACGTAAACCACACTTACCAACATGGCTTAGATTAACATTCGACAACTTCGCGGACTGATGCCAAATCTTTATTTAGTCACCCCTGATCCTATTAAAAACTACTATGTTAGCCAATATTGTGAGTCGATGAGTAGAGTTGTTGGATATACATGACACTTAATCACTCCAGTTATAATCAAGTAACCTTGAATCACAGTTTAAGTATCTTGCTAGTGCAGATACTCTGATAATGAGTAGTCTAACAATCATAATATAAACCAATAATGTAACGCAGTAATTGTATGCGGATTTGTGGACTAATTGTTAGACGGATGAAATAGTGGATAACGCGATGGCGTTTGAAGCGATAGGTACTGGGTTCGAATCCCAGAGTGAACATCAACTCTGAGATGCAGGTACATCCAGCTGACGAGTCCCGAATAGGACGAAACGCGCGTCCTGGATTCCACTGCTAGCCACTACCCATCTTTGCTTACAATGCTTGTGGATGAAATAGTAGTTTAGTTATTCTTGAGGTGGAACTCATACTCGTGATTTAGTGGTTCAAAATCCAACGAATGAATGTTTAACCACAGCACCAGTTCGACCAAGATATTACTATAAGCGTTTGTGACATGATGAGTACCTAAGGCTTGTAGCCCAGCAAATCTATTTGTACATAGTGTTCTTTCTCCTTTTCATCCCACTAAGATAGTTTTTAATAAACAAAAAACCTTATGGAAGACACCTACTAATTTCATTGTCGATTTCCACCATAAGATTATTAGCTTCGACAATACATTGATATTCTGGATCAGCTTCGACAGGGCCATGAATTCGATCACGTTTCTTTTGTTTCGCAAAACGATCAAGATCCGCCATAACATTAGTTAACTGGAAATGAAATATTATGGAAAAAGTCGAGATCCGGAGATAGAAGTTATTTACACAAAGATAAGAGATTGAATAAAGTAGTACAAATACCTTGAGTTGTTCACCTAGAACATAAATTCTTTAGAAAAAATAAAACAGAAATTAGTGCATCCAACCAAACAACGCCAGTCACCTTCGCTCACTATCTTTGTTTAACACATGTAACTGTCATTTATCATGGACTTGAATACATCACATTTCTATTTATCCTAGCAGTATTCATAATGTCCCGACCGTTGCTGCTACCTTGACGTGGTCATCGGGCTTGCCTATCGTGATAAACCAATCGAGATATACTGGCTGGAACAATCGCTCCTCAAGGTCCTGCTATGCCAGACAAGTCGGTTGAAGAGCGGTAAGACCGAAAGCAGTAAACCCAATGTCCGAAGGCGAAGTCGTACTGCTGACTGTACAGAAGTGTGACAGCAGTAAGGTGTTTCCTTCAGACAACCAGCATAACAGCGATTCTGCCTTCCCACAAGAAGGGGTGGGGTTAGAAAAGGTCGACCCTAAAAATGCACATCTCGCCTTATCCCACGGATATCCGTCTGCGGCGGTAAGTACGGAGCTAACACAAAAACTACCCACAAAATGGTCGTGTGTGACCGACCTCAAGTAGTTGTCCCTTGGGCATTGCGGTCACGCTCTCAGGTCATTAAGACCACTTCTAACCCAATTTTCTTTTCAGGTACCTCCAGAAGAACCCTTCCACGGCGTGGGCAACCGGAAAGTGATAACTGCCCTCGAACCTCTAACAGCACTCAAGACCATTGGATTCATAATGTTCATTTTACGCGAATCCTAGAAGTGGTTGAATAAAATTTAGAGGCGATGATCTTAGTCTACCTAATAAAAATGTGAAACCAGGTTTAAAAAACTTTATTTTACAAAATTTGGAGTTTGTTAATCCTATTCCCCTTATAATGCTCCCCATTTGTGACAATACACTTCCCCCCATTCATATGCTTATTGCCCAAAATATTCTTAGAAGCCAGGGTCTTAAACTATTTTCTCTAGTCATCCTTTGCTAAAACTATGTCCAGATAACGTTTAGAAATACTATTCATCATGACTTATCTTTACAGCGAATTGGGTATATGAAAAGACAAAAGACAACATACTTTCGGTGTATTGATAAACAGAGAGTTGAGAGTCAATCTAGTTTTCTATTATACTTACTGTCTTCGTGTACCTCATTGAAACATTTGCCCCCAAATGCCCTGTTATGGCCGAGAGTGGGGAGAGTCCGCTCTCCCTCTCAAAATGCTCTCACATGGCCACGTGTATATAGCCTCTGCCAGGAAAGTTCTACTCACTGCCTTCTCGTGGCACTACTGTTGTTTACGAAAGTGAGAGGACGAAAAGCGAATGTCCGGCGCTTTAACCGGGTTGGTGGATACGGAAAATTCACCTAGGGGAGTTGGGAAACCCTGATTCCGAACCAATGGTGCACATGGGCTCCAGTATCCTGATGGAACGAATGGCGTATGAACCTATTGTTGGTCACCGGCTACCGGCTACCGGGTGTGGCCCCCTAAGAAAACCACCTGCTTCAGTCTGGGCATCTGGGCAGTATCACAGCCCTCACACAAATCGAATGAGATTTGTGAGGCGCATATTTATCTGGTGCTTCCTTGTACCAATATTTATGTGTTTAAATAAAATGAATAAACATTGAAACATTTGATCTGTTTGGAAAGAGTTGTTTCCTTCAATCCGTAATCTTCACACAATCTTGAATACCTCATTAATTTTCAGATATTTTGGTTATTTCCATGACTTACAACCCAAAGAGTTCACTCCGCATATTTAATTGACAGGCACTAAATCAAATTCAGTTGTTAAACAACAGATAGTCATCGTACAGTAACATAAGTAGAGGGAGTCCCAAGGTCTAATTTTGCAATAACTCATATCAGCAGACCTTATAACTTGATATTGTATTTCTGTATGATCACTTTAAATCTTCTATTGTACCCGAATTTCCTGCCTTGACAATTAAATGCTCAGATTATAGACACTTTTCAGAAACTGTATACTAGTTTAGCAACCAAACTAAACTACACCTTTGACAGATACTGAATTTAAAAAATTGTGAGAATTGTAGTAGGCTCTAATAGTTAAAAATTCGGTATCTGAATTAAAAACATAAGAGCAATTTAAAGTGAATACTATATTATTTTCCCATGCCCCCAAATGCCCTGGTACGGTCGAGAGTGGGGAGACTCCGCTCTCTCTCTCTCTCTCTCTCTCAAAACGCTCTCACATGGCCACGCGAATATATAGCCTCTACCAGGGAAGTCCTACTCACTCACTTCTCGTGGCACCGGTGTTGTTCACGAAATTGAGAGGACGAAATGCGAATGTCCGGCTCACTAACCGGGTTGGTGGACACGGAAAATTCACCTAGGGGAGTTGGAAAACCCTGATTCCAAACCAATGGTGCACATGGGCTCCAGTATCCTGAAGGAACAAATGGCGTATGAACCTGTTGTTGGTCACCGGCTACCATGGGACTGCATCTCCTCACGATGCTTCACTGCCTTGTGGATCAGATCTTCCGGTCAAAGGCTCGGGGTGTGGCCTCCTAAGAAAACCACCTGCTTCAGTCTGGGCACCTGGGCAGTATCACAGCCCTCACACAAATCAAACGAGGTTTGTGAGAAGCATATTTATCTTATGCTTTATTGTACCAATATTTATGTGTTTAAATAAATAAACAAATAATTATTTTCCCATACTTTTGTCAGCTAATTTATTACTGGAATAACAAGTTATGAAACTATGATAGAGTTTCTATCCATGATCACAGAGAAAATTACAATGAGCCGAATAGAACAATCATTTATTTTTCTTTCATAGCAAATACTTACTCTATCACTATTTCTTAACTTGGCATAAGCCGTTATCGGAGCATCAGCAAATGAAGAGGCAGTTTTAAATACATTTTTAAATCCTGAAACTGATCCATTGGACTGAAAATCGTCTGATTTGTTTACACTTAACATAGTAACATCTTCTACTTCATGTAAATTTGAGTCAGTTATTAATTCTTCAGATGTTTCAGCTCCTTCAAGATCAGCTAAAAGTTCATCAGCTAACGACATATTTTAAACAACTGATAAAACAAGAGATTGTGACGTAACAACCTGGAATTAAGTAGGACAGTAGTAAGAGTTAATGGAAACAATTTATAAATAAGATTGAAATTAAATTCAATAAAATCACAATTATTACTAGAAATAATGAAAACAAGTTACATTGTAGACAGCTTTTATTACGTTAACTAATGGCTTGAAGGTAAAATACATGTGGATTACTAGTGTATGATGAGATATATCCTTTAGGTTACTCGAGTATGGTGGAAGTATAGAGATGAACGCTGAGATGTGATATGAATATGAAGTTCATACGATAAATCGGTTGGTCAAGCAAATGAAATTTATCGACCAAGTTAGCTAAAACAGACATTTCATACACCTAATCACTGCCTATCTTGACGTACGATGCTGGCTAAAAAACAGGTGAAGAGGTTAAGTACAAACAGAAAAGGGTGGGACCGGTTTGTAACATTACTGGCTGTCATTTTAAGTCATGTTGAGAAGTGTAAACTTCCCGGTTGATGGACAACTATTGGGAACATAAACATACGGTGCAGAGCATTTGGTTAATAACATTCAGTCACTAAAACACAATGTTGACGAAGATAAGCCTGGAATAAGTGCTGAGATAGGCGAAAACGGTAGATCGCTTTATGAAATTACTCCCTCTCAGTGATATAGGTACATTTAGTCATTATTTGAAACTTGCTGGAGATTACCGTAAACCAGAAAGACCAGTGAAAAGCAAGGAAGGCAAAGTAATCACCGACATTGAAGAACAACGAAACAGGTGGGTAGAACACTTCAAAGAACTCTTGAATCGACCAGCTCCACTGAACCCACCCAACATCGAAGCAGCACCCACAGACCTCCCAATCGATATTGGCCCACCAACAATTGAAGAGATCAGCATGGCCATTAGACAAATCAAGATCGGCAAAGCAGCGGGACCAGACAACATCCCGGCAGAGGCACTGAAAGCAAATGTAGCAGCAACTGCCAAGATACTACACATCCTCTTCAGTAAGATTTGGAACGAAGAACAAGTACCAACAGACTGGAAGGAAGGACTTCTGATCAAAGTACCAAAGAAAGGTGATCTTAGCAAGTGCGACAACTACAGGGGCATCACTCTTCTCTCAATACCAGGGAAAGTCTTCAACAGAGTATTGTTAAACAGGATGAAGGATTCCGTAGACGCCCAACTTCGAGATCAACAAGCTGGATTTCGTAAGGATAGATCGTGCACAGACCAAATCGCAACTCTACGTATCATTGTGGAACAATCAATCGAATGGAATTCATCACTCTACATCAACTTCATCGACTACGAGAAGGCATTTGATAACGTGGACAGGACAACACTATGGAGGCTTCTTCGACACTACGGCGTGCCTGAGAAAATAGTCAATATCATACGGAACTCCTATGATGGACTAAACTGCCAAATCGTCCACGGAGGACAACTCACCGACTCGTTTGAAGTAAAGACTGGTGTAAGGCAAGGTTGCCTACTCTCACCGTTTCTCTTTCTCCTGGTAATAGACTGGATCATGAAGACGTCAACGACTGGAGGAAAGCACGGGATACAGTGGACAGGCAGGATGCAACTTGACGATCTAGACTTCGCGGATGATCTGGCTCTTCTATCACAAACGCAACAACAAATGCAGGAGAAAACGACCAGTGTAGCAGCAGCCTCAGCAGCAGTAGGTCTCAATATAAACAAAGGGAAAAGCAAGACTCTCCGATGCAACACAATATGCACCAATCAAATTACACTTGACGGAGAAGCTTTGGAAGATGTGGAAACCTTTACATATCTGGGCAGCATCATTGATGAACACGGTGGATCAGATGCAGATGTGAGGGCGAGGATCGGCAAAGCAAGAGCAGCATACTTACAACTGAAAAACATCTGGAGCTCAAAACAATTGTCAACCAACACCAAGGTTAGAATTTTCAATACAAATGTCAAAACAGTTCTATTGTATGGGGCGGAGACGTGGAGAACTACGAAAGCCATTATCCAGAAGATACAAGTGTTTATTAACAGTTGTCTACGCAAGATACTTCGGATCATATGGCCAGACACTATCAGCAACAAGTTACTGTGGGAGACAACAAACCAGATTCCAGCGGAGGAAGAAATCAGGAGGAGGCGCTGGAAGTGGATAGGGCACACTTTGAGGAAATCACCCGATTGCGTCACAAGACAAGCCCTCACATGGAATCCTGAAGGTCAAAGGAGAAGAGGAAGACCAAAGAACACATTACGCCGAGAAATAGAGACAGACATGAGAAGAATGAACAAGAACTGGATACAACTAGAAAAGAAGGCCCAGGACAGAGTGGGTTGGAGAATGCTGGTCGGCGGCCTATGCTCCATTGGGAGTAACAGGCGAAAGTAAGTAAGTAAGTAGTCATTATTTATCATCATTAGTCAACCATGAGCGTATGTGAGTAGCTATTAGTGACGTACCTATCATGTAAGTGTTTAGCTATCAAGATCGTTAGCCATGAATTCATAATGCCCCTATTAAATACTTTGTTGAGAGTAAAATCTGTACCTCACACTTTTTCATTAAAATACTAATGTCTTGTTCATAAATTTCTGTCGGCCCATATTTAAAAAGTTTGGAAACATTAGGATCTTTGTTATAGAAGAGGTTCTTGCCACAGCCACCAAGTGGCTGACTAAGAAATTATGCATGTCTGAAGAGCCCAGTTTATTTATTTATTTTATTTGAACACATAAACATCGGTACAAAGGGGAACCAAATACATATGCGCCACACAATAACAATAAGGTTTTCCAACTCCCCTAATTGGATCCTTCATATCCACCAACCCGGTTAAAGCACCGGACATTCGCTTTTCGTCCTCTCAATTTCCTAGACGACACAACGAGAAGGCAGTGAGTAGGACTTCTCTGGAAGTAGTTGTATGCACGTGGCTGAGATTGGGGAGAGTCCGCTCTCTCCCTCCAAATGCTCTCACATGGCCACGCATATATAGCCTCTGCCAAGGAAATCCTACTTACTGCCTTCTCGTGGCGGGAGTGTTGTTTACGAAATTGAGAGGACGAAATGCGAATGTTCGGCGTTTTAACCGGGTTGGTGGGTACGGAAAGTTCATCTAGGGGAGTTCGGAAACCTTGATTCCAAACCAATGGTGCACATGGGCTCAAGGATCCTGGGGAAACAAATGACGTATGAACCAATTATTGATCACCGAGTACCTTGGGACTGCATCTCCTCACGATGCTCCACTGCCTTGTGGATCAGATCTTTAGGTCAAAGGCTCCGAGTGTGGCCCCCCAAGAAAACCACCTGCTTCGGTTTGGGCGCCCGGTCAGTATCACAGCCCTCACACAAACCTCATTTGATTTGTGTGGCGCATATGTATTTGGTGCCTCTTTGCACCAATATTTATGTGTTTAAATAATAAATAATACTTATTCCTAAAGACTAGGGATAACATTTTATGATTTACCAACTTCTTCTTTTTTCTATTATCGTTAATATACCTAGGTTCCTGACTGAAGTGATCTATTGCTACCAAAGACGGTAGCCCGTTAAGCGGAAGCCTATTTTATTCCGTCCACAACCATTAGAGCCACTTAACACAGGCCTCCTGTCCTTTCCAAATTGAAGCGGAAACTGAGTCACTAGTTATTGGGACCTGTTACATGAAGCAGTGGCGTCCGCACCTTCAATTGACTCATTCGAGAGACCATATACAGAAACGTACTAGGAAAGGAGTAGCATATGCCGTGGGTACTCTGTCCTGACCACACAGATCTGAATCTATTTTGAGACGGGATTCAAACCGCTCCCATTGGATCAAAACATAATACGAAGTGTAACCACAATATCAAACAACTTACAGAATGTAACGCGACACTAGAATGTCCCTCTAAGTTATGGGTTGGCTTCAACCTTCAACTTTGCTTAGCAGGTTTCAGATTCAGATTTGTGTAGTAAGGACAGAAGGCTTATGGCCTATTCGCTTTTTTTCTATGGGACATGGCTTAGCCCCTTGTGTCTATCTGGAAAGTACTTCGTGTACTATGGGAGGGTGCAGACTGACATCAGTGAGAAGGGCTGGAAAAGAGAGTAGACCCGAAAGCGCTCATGATGTACTTACAGCTGGTAACGAGAACAAGCACAAACAACTAGAAATGACACATACCCCAAATTAAGATAATCATGAGATCAAAACTAGAGGAGGATAGTTCAACACGCTACTTATCGCCCGGTAAAACGTATAGTTATCTTGATTCACATGATGTTTCGAATGGTTCCGGACCAAATAGAAGAATCTTTCGCTTAGAGGGCTTCCGTATCTAGCAACCTGAGAACCTTAACTTATTTGAATAATATCTAACATGAACAGTGGTAAACCTGACAGGCAATCTATGTTTTGCTGTTCCGTACTCTCTGTTTTAATTTTACTTTCCCTAGTTGTAGATAATTATCAATAATTCGTTCTGGCACTGGAAATAGCCTTATAGAGCACCGTTCATAAATCATCAGTCTATCCACTTAAGAAAAAATTAAAAGTTCCCCGCTGATGCATTGGATTGCCGTGATACATGTCAAAAATAAACTACTTAACAATTACTGAACTAGCAAACATAAAACAATCTAATATCACATGTTTGTCCTCTACATATACTTACTTACTTACTTACGCCTGTTACTCCCAATGGAGCATAGGCCGCCGACCAGCATTCTCCAATCCACTCTGTCCTGGGCCTTCTTTTCTAGTTGTATCCAGTTCTTGTTCATTCTTCTCATGTCTGTCTCTATTTCTCGGCGTAATGTGTTCTTTGGTCTTCCTCTTCTCCTTCGACCTTCAGGATTCCATGTGAGGGCTTGTCTTGTGACACAATTGGGTGATTTCCTCAAGGTATGCCCAATCCACTTCCAGAGCTTCTTCCTGATTTCTTCCTCCGCTGGAATCTGGTTTGTTGTCTCCCACAGTAACTTGTTGCTGATAGTGTCTGGCCATATGATCCGAAGTATCTTGCGTAGACAACTGTTAATAAACACTTGTATCTTCTGGATAATGGCTTTCGTAGTTCTCCACGTCTCCGCCCCATACAATAGAACTGTTTTGACATTTGTATTGAAAATTCTAACCTTGGTGTTGGTTGACAATTGTTTTGAGCTCCAGATGTTTTTCAGTTGTAGGTATGCTGCTCTTGCCTTGCCGATCCGCGCCCTCACATCTGCATCAGATCCACCGTGTTCATCAATGATGCTGCCCAGATATGTAAAGATTTCCACATCTTCCAAAGCTTCTCCGTCAAGTGTAATTTGATTGGTGCATATTGTATTGTATCGGAGAGTCTTGCTTTTCCCTTTGTTTATATTGAGACCTACTGCTGCTGAGGCTGCTGCTACACTGGTCGTTTTCTCCTGCATTTGTTGTTGCGTTTGTGATAGAAGAGCCAGATCATCCGCGAAGTCTAGATCGTCAAGCTGCATCCTGCCTGTCCACTGTATCCCGTGCTTTCCTCCAGTCGTTGACGTCTTCATGATCCAGTCGATCGCCAGGAGGAGGAGAAAGGGTGAGAGTAAGTAACCTTGTCTAACACCGGTCTTTACTTCAAACGAGTCGGTGAGTTGTCCTCCGTGGACGATTTGGCAGTTTAGTCCATCATAGGAGTTCCGTATGATATTGACTATCTTCTCAGGCACGCCGTAGTGTCGAAGAAGCCTCCATAGTGTTGTCCTGTCCACGTTATCAAATGCTTTCTCGTAGTCGATGAAGTTGATGTAGAGTGGTGAGTTCCATTCGATTGGTTGTTCCACAATGATACGTAGAGTTGCGATTTGGTCTGTGCACGATCTATCCTTACGGAATCCAGCCTGTTGATCTCGAAGTTGTGCGTCCACGGAATCCTTCATCCTGTTTAACAATACTCTGTTGAAGACATTTCCTGGTATTGAGAGAAGAGTGATGCCCCTGTAGTTGTCGCACTTGCTGAGATCGCATTTCTTTGGTATCTTGATCAGAAGTCCTTTTTTCCAGTCTATTGGTACTCTCTACATATAATGTGGTTATTTATATCAGATTGATCATGTCTGTAAACTAGTGTGAATTCTGTAATTATTATCTTCAGAATATATTATTATTAACTCCAACTTTTATAGCTGGAAAACTGTGCTTAGCCGAGTGCCTCATGGTACAGTTTTAGGGCCAGTGTTATTCCTCTTATAGGTAAATGACCTTCCTCGTCTCCTACCATCATCGGTCTTACTATGTGCTGACGATGTTAAGATATGGAGGGCGATAAGAAGTAAGGGTGATAGCTCAAAACTTCAAAAGGGCCTGGAGAAATTATCTGAATGGTCTCAATTGTAGAAGAGTTGAAAGCCGATGACCCTGCTAAAAGACACACACGCTATCTGCAGTTAGTAGAATCTGTCATGAGAAATGTACTGCTTGATGAGGTTTAAGGGGCACATATCACGAATGTAATAAGACTCGGCCATCGGGTCGGAGGCAAGACCCAACAGAGAAAGGTCTTGACGTTAGTACTCAGGAGTTCTGAAGAATGAGACGTAATATTGTATGACACACACAAAGCTCGCCACCAGATTGTCCGCTTGAGGATCGAATCATGTGGAAGAATGCTTTTACAGAGTTAAGAACTCGAAAGCTGAATGGCAAAACGGACCCCATGATTAATGGTTTTCGGGCATTCAAATCTCGAAGGCCAATGCTTCCAAGACTTGTATTGATGGAACGTATGGTTCTCAGAACACCTTAAACGTGTGCTGCGCGAATGCCCGTAGTCGTAGAAATAAAATGTCTGGGCTAAGTTTCATGATGGATGAATTAAATCCCGATATAATTGTTGCCACAGAAACTTGGCTCACCGTAGATAAAGACTGTTCTCTCATCATTTCAAGCTACATCTGTATCAGAAGTGATAGAGTTTTAAGTCGCAAGGGAGGGGGTAGAACGTTATATGTTAGGATAACTTTCGCATACATTCGATCATATCGGAGGCATATGCTAGAGGTTCATGTGAGGTAGCACGTTGTACAATTAGGTCTAGAAACGAATTAGTGACTGTAGGAGGAATATGTCGTAATCCGTGTTGTCTCGCTGACGACTTTATCTTAAGACACATTTGTTCTTGGAGTAAGGAAGAATGGTTTCTCATCATTGGAAACTTCAACGCACCACATATCAACTGGATAGAGCTCACAGCTCCAGGTGGGGGTTTCGATAGCGACCTTCTATCAACAATTATGCAGTGTGCACTTGTACAATGTATCGTAAAACCGGCACATATTGACTTGGAACATGATCCGTCATTAATAGACCTTGTTCTCACACACCACTGTGAAGATATCGTCGACATTCAACACCTTCCCCCACTGGTGAATAGTGACCATGTCGTACTTTCCTTTAAGTTCCGGATACATGGTATAGAATTCGCATCTGCTCCACCCCGTCCTAATATATGGAGAGCTAATATTCCGGCAGTCAGAGACTGTGCTATCTCGATTGACTGGCCGGTCGATGCTGATGGATCGATCGATGATTTATGGAATAGGTTTAAGTCTACGTTCGAATCCGTAACTCAACCGTTTATCCCATGGTCAGCACGCAAGCTATCACATTGCCCTCCATGGATTAATAAGGAAACCCGGAAGCTGTTGAAGCGTAGGAAACACTTCTGGGATTTATTCTTGTCAACAGGACAGGCATCATTTAAGTGCGAATATAAAAATCCGGAATATATGTAAAAAGACCATAGCTAGATCCCGTATCACTTACGAGCGACAATTGGCACGTGATAGCCGTACTGGTCCGAATTGATTGTTTTCGTACGTTAAACTGTGAACGAAACGTATTGATGGTATTTCTGCGTTACTGTTACACGAAAATTATGATTTAATAGCTGAATCAGATCTAGTAAAAACTAAGACTCTTTCAAACTATTTTAGTGAAGTCTACATTACGTGTAGTGTTACAACTATTTGTACCAATCAAACCGAGATATTAGCCATAGCATCTGTACATGTGAGTGAGAAAACTGTTCTTCCATTGACAGCTAGCCTCAAAACTTGTAAGACATGAGGCCCTGATGGGTTACATCCACGTTTGCTGTCATCGCTTGCGGACATTATTTCAAGAACACTCGTGACGCTCTTCAACATGACCCTTTCACTCGCTCAACTCCTTAGAGATTGGAAAGACGCTACCGACCTGTCAGCCTAATCAGCATAGTCGTTAAGTTACTTGAAAATATAATTCGGGTTAAGTTACTAGGTCACATAGATTCGTAAAATCTGTTAACTACCGAGCGACACGGGTCTCGTAACAAGCGTTAATGCTTGACTAACTTGCTTATTGCAAGAGATGATTGAACAGCTGCCTTAGATAACTGTCTGTCTGTCGATGTGGTATCCATAGATCTTAGCAAAGCGTCTGACAAGGTTTCACACTTAGGCCTTATGCAGAAGCTTTCGAGCTTTGGAATAACAGGTGCTGTACAGGAATCGATAGGAAACTTCTTAGGTGACCGCAGACAAAGAGTGAGGGTCAGTGAAAAACCATCCGAATGGAAGCCGGTCAAAAGTATTGTACCCCAAGGCAACATCTTAGGTCAACTACTTTTCTACGTTAACGAATTAACGCTATTGCTAAAGTCGTCAAAATTATTATCTGCGGATTATTTAAAAATCTGTAGGACAATAAGAAGTGAGGTTGATCGTTGTCATCTCCAAGCTGACTTACACAAATTAGTTAGATGGGCTCGAGGTTGGTGCCTAGAAGTCAATTCTAGGTTGTTCTCTAAGCTGAATGGTTTGTCGTGGAGATTTCATCGTCCTTCTGAACGAGATAATCAGCACAAACTTCTTCTCTCAATACTTCCAAAAATTATAGAGTCCCTGATATGCGATGGTATGCATGACTACTTATTATCCTTAAACTTATCACCCCGAAAGCATGGTTTCAGGAAGGGTCACTCTTGTATGACCAACCTGCTGACTGAGGTAGACAGATGGACACGCATCCTCGATCACAAGGGGAACGTTGACGTCATTTACCTTGATTTCTCAAAAGCTTTTGATAGGGTCAACCATATATATCTTATCAATAAGCTCGAAAGATTTGTTATCATACCACCTCTAATTGACTGGCTCACTTCATATCTAAATAACGACATTTTAAGGTCAGGATTAAATTACTTGTCAGTTGACTATCGACTTTCCTATCGAATCATCAAAGAATGGAGTTCATTACTTCAACATGTGATTGAATTTTCATCTGTCAACGTTTTAGCAAAACGTGTTGGGTCAACTGATAGACCGCCATTGCCAGGACCAACATAGGCCACCTAGCTTCCTCTCCGTTCCATACTAAATCTGAATCTGTTAGCTCACGAGAAACTACAGCCAACTATTAACTCAAAAAGAAATATAATCTACCAAACTTTCAATTGAAAACACATTCCCTGAATCAAAAATGACACATTTTTTGCGTCAAGACACGGCGAAAGTCTGAGAAATGCAAAGCACTCTCAAACCAAACTTCCCTTTAGTAAAGCGCGCGCTGATACATTCAAAGCATGATTGTATCTTCCCAGTACTAAAAAATTCCAAGGAATTATATTTGGTAATGGACCTGTTATCATTACTTTTGAAGACTAACAAGAAAAGGATTGAACTAGACTGTAGGCTGTCCTTAATACAATAATACACTAATCAACAGCATGGTTTCAGAAAAGGTCATTCTTGTATGACCAATCTGCTGACTGCGGTGGATAGATGGACAACCATCCTTGATCGCAAGGGGAAGGTTGGTGTCATCTACCTGGATTTCTCAAAAGCTTTTGACAGGGTCAACCACGTATGTCTTATCAAGAAGCTTAGACGATTGGGTATAAAACCCCCTTTGATTGACTGGCTCACTTCATATCTAGAAAGCCGACACTTTAAGGTCAGGGTTAGCTTCACTCTCTCTCAGGCTATGGAATGTCCTAGTGGGGTCCCCCAGGGCTCAGTACTAGGACCTCTTCTCTTCTTGATTTACATTAACGATCTTCCTCAACAAGTTTCATCTGACTTATTGCTTTTTACTGATGATGTGAAACTTTGGGGAGAGATACGTAACCATAGGGATATACTGGCACTTCAGGAGGACCTGACCCGACTTCAAAGTTGGGCAGACGGCAACGGACTTACCCTCAACACTTCAAAGTGCAAAGTAGTCCATCTGCGACATGTTGCAGACTATAGTTATAACTTAGGTAACTCCCCTCTAGAAGTTTCCAAAGTCGAAAAAGATTTGGGAGTGTTGGTACCCTATGACCTGAAATCGTATGCGAACTGTGACAAAAACGCCTCTCAAGCAAAGCTTGCACTGGTAACATTGAAGCGCATTTTTGGCCAGTTTGACGGTAGAACCTTCCACATAATCTTTAATAGTTTTATTCGTCCCCATTTAGAGTACGGAAACATTGTATTTCCTCCCTCCCTCCAAAAGGATAAGGACACTCTGGAACGCATCCAACGTCGAGCCACGAAATCAGTTCGGGGACTCAAATTCAAACCTTATGAAGAGCGCCTCAAATCACTTAACCTTTACCCGTTAGAGTACAGGCGTCTTAGAGGTGACCTTCTTATGACTTACAGTATCCTTAACACTTCTGGTCATCCCCTTAAACATCTTCTTAAGCTTAGTAACAACACTAACATAAGAGGTAACACCCGGAAACTGGAGACCCAACATAGCAGAACAGACTGTAGACACAACTTCTACTCCGTAAGAGTTGTCAAGTGCTGGAATTCGCTGCCGACTGAGCTAGTCCAAGCGACCTCCCAGGAGTCCTTTAAGAGGAAACTTGACCTATTCTTAAGGACTAAGGATAACATATTATTATGATTTACCAAATTCTTTTTTTCTCCCTCTATTATCGTTCATATACCTAGGTTTTTGCCTGGAGGTATTGGTGATCCACTGCTACTAGACACGGAAGCCCGTTAAATGAAAGCTTCTATTCCGTCCTCAACCATTTGGACCATTTGTTGCTTTGGTGGCAAGTTTGTTTTCGTTCAAGGTCAAGGATGGACGGACTTCCTAGGCTCCCAGCTGTTGGTTTGCCTATGAAAAAGTCTGAGTTTGTGCCTGATCTACAGCCATTGAAAAAGGTATACTAAAATTATTTTAGTTCACCAATATTTTAGTACATCGAAGTGCAATATCAACAATCTTCCAGTCTCTTCGAGAAGGAATTCAATAGTTTCCTTAGCTTACGAAAAGTATGGTGGAGTTTTCACACATTTTTTGTATTAGTATGCCTGTGAACCTTCTGTCGATTACACTGGACTTTCTCAACTGAAACGGTATTATGCTCAACTGCAGCTACTTAAAGGCAGGTTTCATTTTTCCGCCGCAACGTGTACAGATGTAACATGGAAATGGTAATCAGATATTTAAATGCTCATTTGGCACAGGCAAGACATTTTTTCCGATTGTCTTTTGGAGTCTTCGGATATTCGTTTTGAAGAAGCATCCGTAATGTATAACATCGCCGCCCTTCATTCTATTTTGGGTGTCAAGGAGAAGAGAGCGGATGCAGATGTAAGCTTATTTTGTTGCTTGACGTTGTAGTTTTTTACGGCTTATCCAGAAACGGGCGTATTACAATCTACAATGTTCTGACAGTTTTCTGTACTGATACGTCCGGTTTTCTGTGGTAATTTTTAGTTAGAAATCACAAGACTTAAGGTGCGTATAGACGGATTTAAAGTTTTCTTCTGGCTGACCTTCACATTAAAAAAATGTAAACATACTAAATAAGGAAAGTGCAAGTGAAAAAAGTAGAACGTCTACCGTCCAAATCTGTAAATATCTTTGACTAACGTTTAGTTGTCCGTGGGAGCAGAATTTAAAAACTTAACTGCACATAAGATGAGGAGACACTTAGAATTATAAGTAGCTAGCTGACGATTACGCAGTGCCAGAACTGTGCAATATGGGGCCTAAAAGTACTAAAAAAGACAATCAGATCTAAGAACAGGTGGATACACAGTACTTGACTCCATTTTTTGCGATCTGAAACAGCGTTTTGGTTTGCATGACGACGTCCGGCCGCGCGTATTTGCTAGCTTGAATATGTTTCATTCGGTTGTCTTCATCTTGAAAGCATGTGGCTGGAATTGCTGTAATTTGGCTAATACAACACACTTGGTCTAAGGCTACCGATACTACGTTCGCTTAAAGTGATTCTATGTCGCCATTAAGATCGTAAAGATAAGGGATTTCGAATTTGGCTCCACTCAAGTTGTTTTTCAGTATGAAATATGTTGTCATTGTTACAGAAATCACGTTGATGAGTAACCTTCAACTTACAAACTAATTACTATCTGTTGAGTGTTGATGTGGATTCAAATCCGTATATTGAGTTACCGTATTTCCGTGATTTTCGATTCTCCACAAAATCTTCAAAGTCTGTTCAAGTAATTTGATAGTATACAGTAATAAAACATTTACATGATAATTATTATAGCGTTGAGATTTTAAACTTCATTTTATATATCCTAAGCTTTCTTGTAGACATCTTTATTCCCATGATAAGTAGTTAGAAAGTTGGGTGATTGAACCAATGCGTTATAATCATGCCTTTCATGTTAGTTTAATCCAGTTGCTCACATTAGGACAAACAAGATGTAGCTCAGGTATTTGTCAATATATTTGAGAATGGGTTTCAACCCTTAGTTGCGAAAGCATTTTTTATTTTACTCGAAAACCATCTCACGTTTTGATCTGTGTCAAGTTGTCTTTGTCTTTGTGTTTCAGAGTATGAAAATTGCTTGTACGCATTTTCAATGCGCTTCTTGGGCTCTAAATACACTAGTCGAGCGTCATCTACCTGTATCAGGTGCAACTGATTTGACCAGTGAGCTCATGCTACTCTTTGGGTCATTGATGCTAGTGAGTCGTTTTCGGACTTTATTTTTGTGCTTTTAACCTCATTAATGTTCAGCGATGATGAAAAAGGGTTAGATTTGTTGCTAATGTAGCCCAAAATAGTCAAGCGATAGCGATTCTAGATGCGTTGTGACTGACTGACTGACTGCCAACTAAACTTCATAGTATAAATTTCCGGATATCATAAATTTTCCTTAGAGCTACGAATCACTTTACTGTTGAGTGTTTCTGTCATTAAGGTATAAAGATTAAGATGCTCTTTCACCAACTGACCACGAAGTTTCATAAGTGCAGTTAAGATTTCATACCAGATAAATAATACCCCTACCCCCAAATGCCCTGGTACGGTCAAGAGTGGGGAGAGTCAGCTTTCTCTCGAAATACTCTCACATGGCCACATGCATACAACCAATGTCAGGGAAGTCCTACTCACTGCCTTGTCGAGGTGAGGGTGTTCGTTACGAAATTGAGAGAACGAAAAGCAAATGTTCGGCACTTCAACCGGGTTGGTGGATATGGGGGAGTTGGAAAACGTTGATTCCAAACCAATGGTGTACATGGGCTCTAGGATCCTGAGGAGACAAAAGGCGTATAAACCTGTTGTTGGTCACCGGCTACCATAGGACTCCATCTACTAACTTTGCTCCACTACCTTGTGGATTAAACTTTTAGGTCAAAGGCTCCGGGTGTGGCCCACTAAGGAAACCTTCCGGTTTCGGTTTGGACACCCGGGTAATGTTCCAGCCCTCATACGAATCGAATGATGAAGTGTGGCGCATGTGTATTTGTGCCCACGTGTTTGTGTTCAAATAAATAAATAACACCACCTTCCTCATGACGAAGAAAATGTGGAATTGTACATTTAGATAAATAATTTTGTTTTCGCTTACTAATTAAAACCGATTGATGATTACACTGGGCCAATAATATCATCTATTACTGAAATAAACTGAAATACTGCTGCTATATGGTTTAAATATTGTTGCACTATATACATATGTTCAATAGTGAAAGGGAAATTCGATATTTGTCGTCACAGCGTAAGGGGAAATAAGAATGAACATATTTAACCCACTGTAATCTATTTCGACCCACACTACTTCATAGATTTTAAACACTTGTTCTGCTCATCACTACACTCCACGTATAGGATTAAGGTCAATGTATTTAAACATTTTCTTTTTTTAACAATCGGATAGCACATCCAAAAGCTTCACCTTCAAACGTTTGAAAGCAAAAGTGATCGTGACATACTGGAAAATTAATTGATTTCATAATCTGGTAGTTACACTTGTGTGTGATTGTCATGTTAAATTATGAATTTATGTTTTAACCAAAATTTAGCAATTTGAAACTAGTTGTCCGGTCTGTTTAGCCGAACTCATAATTTAAGCTCTTACTTGTCTTTCCGAACAACATAATTTTTTTTATCTTAACTAAGTTGATACGTGATTTTAGTGAACATCACACACTTAATTTTTTTACAAAAATGGGTATGTGATTTCGTTAATCTAAGTAATTTGTTTTTGAGTTGAACAACTATTTCAATAATGACTCCGTTTCAACATAATAATTTGCAGGCACAAGCTCAAGAATGTGTTGTAGAAAAGTCTATACTGGATAACAGGCCAGCTAATGTGACTGCTAAATTGTCTCAGTACATTATGGAGGTTTACGAAAATGTTGGTGCCCAACTGTTAGGGTTTGAGTCTAATGATAAAATAGTTCTCCCAAAATATTCTAAAGTATGTTTTCTTTTTAAGTTATTACCATGCCTTCTGGTTTTTAAATCTGTAATTCAGAATTTATATACATACTTAAACAGACTTGCTTTGTGAAAATAGTCTAGTTTGTTGATAGTTTAGTCATCATCTTCAATGCGAGTTCAAAATAAAAAGCAAAATCTGTAGGTGTTCAAAAAAATTTCCATCCTATCCAGTTGATCCTGTTCTTGGATTTACCTTGCTGGATTTTAAAATATTGGATAGGTGCACTGTAAATAGTACTGTTTATAAATATAACAACATAAAGAAATGAATTAGGACGTGTCAACTCTCCACTCACATCTAACAGTACTGGTACGTAATTGCAAGATCTGACTATTGTGTTTGTCTCAGTCCGATTCTAGGTATCTTCTTGTTTGTTTTTATTGCTATTTCAGATGCCCTCTGTCATTAATAATTCGCCTACTGAACACATTTACGAACATAAAAGTAGTTAAATTTTATTAAACAAATCCACCACTTTCCCTATCAGTTTCTTTCCAATGATCGGTGGGATATTACCAATCAATTAATCATTCTTTTAGAAATTAAAAAGCCATTAGGCAACAAACTCAAGCTATTCTACTTATCTTGCTTTGAAAAGTTGGTTTGTGTCACTAACTGTTAGCACATTATGTGCGCACACTGATTGGCTAATTCTAAACCAATCAGCTCTGGCAGATTATTGGAGAAGCATCTAAAAGCTTCTTATGCATATACTATAAATAAATGAACGTTTTTCTAACGATGGATTGCTATTCACCTATCCTTGTTATTTTGAATACAATTTCGTTCCTGTTCAACGTGTTCTGATTTTTGGGGTCTTGTCGAGTGTCATTGTATAAGAATACTAAGCAATAGGAGTAGCTGGGTCGTTTATTAGTAAAACAATTATAACACTAACATTCACACAAGTATGACTAAAAATTGAGTACATCAACGTAATTTCAGCTACTGAACTGTATTATCAGCTTTTGGGTACAGAATACTTCTGTACAGTTGGCTTACACTAATCGATCGTTAGATAGTAACAGATATCTTGTTTTTACTGGAGGCTTGGTCACAACGTGTAGAATTCGATTACTGACTAATATTAATTTGTTGTATAAGTCTAGTGACAATACCAAATAAAGTTATTTTTACATAATAAGTAAGACAAAAGCCACACTTCACATGGTGTTCATAGTTTAGTTGATGGACAGTCTATGTTGAATTTGGAATCATTTTTTGAATTGTCTATACACTCAAACTCACTTCGTTTTTTCTCTGTAGGAATGGCGTCGTCGATGTCAAATAAAGACTAGTTTTTATTCATCGTTAACGGCTTATTATGCCGGCATAAATGAAGAAGAAAATAAAGTTTATGGCAAAGCTATAGCATGGTTTAAACTTGCTAATAATCGTATGGAAGATTGTAAGACGAATGCAAAAAACTTCAAAGACTCAGATAATTCATCTATGATGACTTCAGGTGGCACTTATCGTGCCAGTGCCACTTATGCTGGAGAATTAATCTCTAATAAGTAAGTATGAATTCCATATATGAGCTTCTTGGTTTACGTCATCTATTTAGTCGCAGTCTATGACCGTGCAGATGTTGGTAACAAAAGTAGTTTTCATTCAAACGCGTGTCCAAAATTGTATAAATCAACCTGTACTGAGTTGCATTGATTAACCTCTATTATTAGTGATGTAATTCAGATGATAGTCTTTATCACAGACTACTGAAATTAAGTGGAGAGATCAATATGTTTGTGATACAACGATAGCCCTAACAAAACTTTGATACAAGAATACAGCAACTCAGTTCTCTCCTAATCCAGCTTATACAAATAACAATCTTGTGAAGAAGATGTATTTAGTCGAGACCAAAAGGAGATTAATTTACATTCAAGTTTATTCAATTATATATTGATGAAAATCCAGGTAGCATCAGACAGCTGTTTCGTCCTATATTGGAAATCCTAAACAGTACTTCGTCTACTTGCTTGTGTAATTTTTATTTTGTTTTCAGGTTAACAAGTTCTACAAAAGACAACGATTTTATATATCATGAGTTAATCCCGAAAATCGAGTCCCTTGAACAGATTAAAGGTATGCATCTTTGTTGGTGCTTTCAAATATTTAATTTGGCGATTGTCATCTGTTATTATCTGTTTTCAGTATTCTACTTATTAAACTCTTGTTTTTTACCGAGACTACGTCCCAGTAGCATAGGCTGTACTGTAAACCAACATGTCTTGATGATTCCAAGCTTCTGATTCCTAGTTGTTTAGTAGCGGCATATTCTAACCTTGATATCAACCTAGTTCGATATAGATCAACCATGTAGAATGTGGTGCAGTTACTGACCAATATCATTGGAAGATGGTCACTCTGTATCACGAATTGACTGAAGTTACACATATAAACTATTCTATGCGGACTTAGTAATCTAAAGGTTAAAGACTTACAACAAACCTTAGGGTTCTGGATTCGATTCCGGGTAGAATTGTAGGTCTGAACGTTTGGGTCACCTATTCTCCAACTTTGCAATTATTGCAACAAATCTCTCTATTTTAGATTTCTTTCGACTGAGTAATTACGAATCCTAACTGTATATACTCATGGGATATTATGAAAGACCCACCACCTATTTCATTAATAATGATTAAAATCTCTGACCCTTCCCAAAAGGAGGGCTGAATATATTAGAATTCATACATACATATTGGTAGTAACTGGACTTCCACCGTTGAAGATTAGTAGGAGATACTGGCTATCAAAAATACGTTTATAACGTATAGTTTCAGCACTATTACAACTTTAATGTATTTCTGAACGGAATCCATTGCAATACTTCTCAATTGATACTTGGAATTCCTAACTGTAACAAAGTCTATAGCAATGAATAAAGCTATTATTATTGTTAACTATTGATGAGTCTCATGCTGGGACGAAATAGCTACCCAAGGTTCCCTAGTTTTCAGCAATAGTCTAAGACAAGTGCATGATGTAAAGTACAATATGGAGATAGTCGCTAGCATATCTAGCTATTATGATTAATTAATTGCGTGATGTAACTCGATAAACAAGCACATATTCTTGTAATCGGCTTTGATTTATGGTTTGTTTTGGTGAATAATGATGGTAACCTAGTGTTCTGATAAAGGAATTCGAAGTGGACTTTCGAACCACGCAACCCATCGGTTGGAATTTGAATGCTTTAAGACAAGTAAATTAAACCATGCTACACTTCAAATCTTATTTAATAGGTGTTAAATACAGACTACTTGAATTTTTATGCTAGCTTATCGTGAATTATTTATTTATTCAAGCACATAAATATTAGCACAAGACGGCACCAAATACACATGCGCCACACTTCGTCATTCGATTCGTGTGAGGGCTGTAACATTACCCGGGTGTCCAAACCAAACCAGAAGGTTTCCTTAGGGGCCTTTGACCTAAAGGTTTAATCCACAAGGTAGTGGAGCAAGGTTAGGAGATACAGTCCCATGGTAGCCGGTGACCAACAACAGATTCATACGCCTTTTGTTTCCTCAGGATCCTAGAGCCCATATGCACCATTTGTTTGGAATCAACGTTTTCCAACTCCCCTAGTTGGATCCTCCATATCCACCAATCCGGTGCACCCAAATGCCCTGGTACGGCCGAGAGTGGGGAGAGTACGCTCTCCCTCCCCAAATGCCCTCACATGGGCACGTGTATATAGCCTCTACCAGAGAAGTCCTACTCACTGCCTTCTCGTGGCGGGGGTGTTGTTTACGAAATTGAGAGGACTAAAAGCTAATGTTCGGTGCTTTAACTGGGTTGGTGGACACGGAAAATCCACCTAGGGGAGTTGGAAAACCTTGGTTCTAAACCAATGGTGCACATAGGCTCCAGGATCCTGATGGAACGAATGGCGTATGAACCAACTATTGGTCACCGGCTACCATGGGACTGCATCTCCTCGCGATGTTCCACTGCCTTGTGGACTAGACCTTAGGTCAAAGGCTCGAGGTGTGGTCCCCTAAGAAAACCACCTGCTTCAGTTTGGGCACCCGGTCGGTATCACAGCCCTCACACAAATAAATGAAATGATGACTTGTACTGACAATCCTATTTCCACGCTTACTATATGCCAGACAATTTGCATTATTATTATTATTATTATTATTATTATTATTATTTATCATATCGCTAATTCACCCCCTTTTACTCCCAATTTGTGTACCTTTACTCTTCAACTTATGCAGCAGCTCGCTCTTGGTGGAAAATCTGCCCTATCTAAACGGTCTCCAGTCACTGTCTGGTTGAAAGTGAATGCTTCCACCGATTATGAATACTGAAGCAGTCTTTCTGAAACCACGTACGCCGTTCAAGCTGGCTTCCTTCAACCCTCGCACACTAATGCAGATCGGACAACAGATAGGGCTGGCTATGTCTTTGGAAGGTCTTAATGTTGACGTTTGTTGTCTATCCGAGACCCGTATTCAAGACTCTAGTGAAGTACTACAAATTCGCTCTCCATCTGTCGCCTCGAAAAGCTTGTTTCACGTGCGCTTATCCGGGGACCGTGTGGCATCTTCGTCTGGTCTTGCTGGCGTTGGTGTCGCACTAAGCGCTAGGGCTGAGGCAGCACTAATCGATTGGATCCCCATTAACAGTCGGTTATGTGCTGTTAGATTAGAAAGTTCCATCAAAGTGAGAAGAAACCGGCGTGAGAAACGGTGTCTTTTCGTCATCTCCGCCTATGCCCCGACAGATTGCAGCCTGGATGCAATCAAGGATGAGTTTTACCACAGATTAACAGTTCTTCTCCAGGAAGCGCGTTCGACAGATATTGTAGTATTAGCCGGAGACTTGAATGCTCAGGTCGGGCGTCTAGGCACAGAAGAGAGTCGTTTAGGTGGCCGATGGGGACTTGTTGGTCGCAGGACAGATAACGGGGACCGTTTGCTGCAACTGTGCACAGACCACAACCTGTTTCTGACTAGCACTAACTTCCGGCACAGTCATCGCCGGTGTGCCACCTGGCGTCCTCCCTCTGCATCCCAAGCCTGGACTCAGATTGATCACATCGCGATCAGCTACCGCTGGCGTGGTTGTGTACAAGACTGCCGCTCCTTTTGGAGTACCTATCTGGAGTCTGATCATGCCCTGGTCTGCGCCAATCTTACCTTACTTTTCAGTGGCCGAAGGAATGACTGCCATCAACGGATCGTTGTTAGTAAACTGGCTGCAACTTCTGTTGCAAGTAAGTATCGAACAGAGCTAGCTTCTAGGCTAGCTACCATCCCACCGAAAAGTATAGATGAGCATTGGTTGCATCTTCATGACCCCATGAAAATGGCGAGTAAAGCCGCTTGCGGCTTCGCGAAACGTCCCGCTTATAAGCACTGGGTTTCTTCTGGCTCCTTACAACTGATGGAAGCCCATCAGTCTACTCCGGGTGACCGTGAGTATGACCACAAACGAAGGCTGTTACGTAGTGAAATCGGGCAAAGCTTGCGTAAGGACCGAGAAGCCTGGTGGTCGGAGCATGCTGATGAGCTAGAAGCAGTAGCTGCATCTGGTAACTGTCGGAAGCTCTTCCAACTCATCCGAGCCACTGGCAGCAAGAAGTCTTTTGTAAGTGAAACAATCTGTGAGGGTGACGGGATGCCAATCACCAACATCTCTCGACGTCTTGGACGATGGGCGGAATTCTTTGAAGGGCAGTTCAACTGGCCTGCTGCTCCGGCAACATCGACCAGTTTGTCCTGCCCCCCATGGCCGGTGACGACTGATCCACCAAACGAGGCGGAAGTCCGCAAGGAACTCCAACTCTTGAAGCGCTACAAATCGCCGGGCCCAGATGACTTACCTCCGGCTCTTTTTAAAGATGGTGGTGACTTTCTGGCTAAGGAACTGACGGTGTTGTTTACAAAGGTTTGGGAGCAAGAAAGTGTTCCAACATCATGGAATGAGTCAATAGTCGTCCCTATCTTTAAAAAGGGTTCACGTTGTTCCTGTAACAAATACCGGCGGATAAGTCTACTTCCGATTGCGTCCAAACTATTGGCTTCTGTCATTCTTCGTAGGTTGTTTAAAACCCGAGAACGATTGATTCGCGAGGAGCAGGCTGGTTTTCGTTCTGGTCGAGGATGCATTGATCACATCTTCACCCTCCGCCAAATGTTAGAACACCGTCATACTTATCGTAGGCCAACAATCGTAGTGTTTCTTGATATCAGGGCTGCCTTCGATTCGTTGGACAGGACTGTTCTCTGGGATTGTCTATTGAAGAAGGGTGTGCCTGAGAAGTTCATTAACATCTTAAAGGCCCTGTATACGAACACCTCAGGCAGAGTGAGGGCATACAACCACTTTTCTCCCTTGTTCCATTCGAGCAGTGGGGTTAGGCAGGGTTCCCCAATTAAGGTAACATGGTGGTTGGAGGTGGTCAACAGGAAACCCTGGACCCGGGTTTCGTGCTACTTGGCACTCGTCAGCAAGGTGTGCCTGTAGTCTTGAGGGAACTGATGCTCCTTGGCGGATTCGATCCCGTGTCACTCAGCTTCACAGTCAGAGACGTTACCACTGAGCTATTCGGGCCGCGACCGACCTCCTGTAGGAATGAGATGTAATCACAATTGATTGATCACTGTGTGGTGATCAATCTCACCTTTCTCAATCTCACCATTCCTCCTCAACTTTGCCATCGATGGCATCCTGGAAACAGCTCTGATGGATGTAAGTAATGGCGGTGTGGATCTGTTGCCTAGAGAACGACTTCTCGACCTTGAGTATGCGGGTAATATTGTCTTACTGTGCGATAATGCCCAAGGCGTGCAATCCGCACTTAATCAGTTGGCAATCAGTGTCCATAGGTACGGCATGTGCTTTGCACCCTCCAAGTGCAAAGTACTCCTACAAGACTGACAGTATTTTAATCCTGTACTCACCCTAGATGGTGAGCAGACTGAAGTAGTTGAGAAGTTAGTGTATCTAGGTAACTACATAAGTGCTGGTGGTGCCGTGAGTGATGAGATTGATGCACGTATAATGAAAGCCAGAGCGGCTTATGCCAATCTGGGCCATCTTTGGCGCCTTCGTGATGTTAGTCTGGCTGTAAAAGGTCGGATCTACAACGCGTCGGTGAGAGCAGTTTTGCTCTATGCTTGTGAAACCTGGCCTCTCCGAGTTGAGGATGTTAGACGTCTCTCTGTGTTCGATCATCGTTGTCTCCGAAGGATTGCTGACATACAGTGGCAACACCATGTTAGTAATGCAGAGGTTCGGCATCGTGTGCTTGGGCGCAGAGACGATAATTCAATTGGTGTCACCATCTTGAAACACCGACTTCGGTGGCTTGGACATGTTTTACGAATGTCGTCCCAGAGACTTCCACGTCGTTCATTGCCGACTCTGGGACTGGTTGGAAAAAGCGGAGAGGAGGTCAGTGTATGACATGGTGTCGTGGTATGAAAGAGAGCTGCAAAGGGCTAGCTTCTGTTGGTCCTTCACGACTCCCTGGTTGGGGTCCGAGAGATGGTGCAACACAGTGGCTAGAGACGTTATCAGATATGGCTCAGAATAGAAGCCAGTGGCAATCCTGCTGCAACCTTCTTTTACTTTCTACATAAAGAGTGGTTCTAACTTTCTTAACTGAAAGAGTCTTCTGGTTGTACATTTCAGTTCCCCTCATCATTACTCTTCTCTTTTTTTTCTTCTTTTATATATACACATCTTCTCCCTTTCTCCTCCCATTCTCATTGTTTTGTGTGGCGCATATGTATCCGGTGCCCTTTGTACCAATATGTATGTGATTAAATAAATAAATAAATAACCAACCCGGTTGAAATGCCGAACATTTGCTTTTCGTTCTCTCAATTTCGTAACGAACACCCTCACCTCGAGAAGGCAGTGAGTAGGACTTCCCTGACATTGGTTGTATGCATGTGGCCATGTGGGATTATTTCAAGAGAAAGCTGACTCTCTCCACTCCCGACCGTACCAGGACATTTAAGCGCTATCTTGAATTACATATGTTTTATAGCTAGGATTGTACGAATGTAACACTGTGAATATCTCACTTGGAACTTATTTTTTATACTTTTTTCCCTTACAATTTCAAATATACAGTTGGTGATAAATAATTTGAGTAGTATACTAACAATATTTTCAGTTTGAAATTTACTATTACGTATTTCTATCTTAGTAGCCAAGTTGGGATAATCAAATAACCATCAGGCTATGCCACGTTACACACCTATCGCAATGGGGTAGTCATATAAAGTGTAGTAAATCTAAACTTAACTACCGTCATTATTTAAAAAGTTGGTTTGGACTGACGGTCTAAGTATAAAATCTTTAACAGATCTTTCTAAACCAGCAGTGCCAGTCTATGCTGGTAAGTAAAAACTTTCATATGTAAACTATTGCTTCATATGGTAGGAAGAGTAGGTAGCCTAGATATTTAGGGAGACCACCAATATTTTAGGACTAGTTTACGTCGATAATGTGAAGTGATTTGAGTGGAAGTGAGACAATTAATTTTGGACTTGAAATTGTAAGGGCTGATGAAGAAGTTATCAAAAATGGTCGTTCAGCCTGATACCCTTTGTTTTTTTTTCAATAAAACTATCTGTCAACCAATGAGTGTACTGAGTGCACTATACCGGATGCGAAACATGACCTCTGAAAATATTTACATAATATCAGCTTGTGAGGTGCAAGTATCGAGGGTATATATATGTAGTATGGTTAAATTGTTGTCAGAGAATAATCTTGAATATCATCCTAATCGTATAGCTTTAGACCATATTCAGTCTGTCAGAGATAGTGCTATTTTCTTCAGACATTATTTTATTTAAACATAAATATTGGTACAAGGAAGCACCAGATAGATATGCGCCTCACAAATCTCATTCGATTTGTGTGAGGGCTGTGATACTGCCCAGGTGCCCAGACTGAAGCAGGTGGTTTTCTTAGGGGGCCACACCCGGAGCCTTTGACCTAAAGGCCTAGTCCACAAGGCAGTGGAGCATCGTAAGGAGATGCAGTCCCATGGTAGCCGGTGACCAATAGTTGGTTCATACGCCATTCGTTCCTTCAGGATACTAGAGCCCATGTTCACCATTGGTTTGGAATCAGGGTTTTCCAACTCCCCTAGGTGGATCCTCCACATCCACCGACCCGGTTAAAGCGCCGGACATTCGCTTTTCGTCCTCTCACTTTTGTGAACAACACCGGTGCCTCGAGAAGGCAGTGAGTAGGACTTCCCTGACATAGGCTATATATTCGCGTGGCCATGTGAGAGCATTTCGAGAGGGAGAGCGTACTCTCCCCACTCTCGGCCGTACCAGGGCATTTGGGGGCTTAAATACTGTTTTTCTAGTTTTTGGTTGACATTTGACTTTAACTTGGAGCTTGTAATTCATGGTAAAGCATGTTCCTTTTTTTCCTAACTGATTTTAGGAGTATGTATTGTCAAAGGCGTCCCATTCGACCACAACGATATAGAAGTCAGAGGTCCAGATATTTTCCATCGACTTATACCAATGAATGTGTTGGAGTCAGCTTCCATATATAGGCAAGTGTCTTGGAAAAAAACATATTTTCACTTCTTATTCTTACCATTTGGTCGGATTTTTTTTGATAAAGCTTTGTCTTAAAAATTAAATTACTCTCAGTTCGGAAGCCCAATCAACCAGTTTCAATTCGAGAAGCGGGTCAACATCGGTAACCCTTCACAAAGTGTTGCTTAATGTCGAAAACTGATTACCTGAACTTAATAATAATGATAACCCTCAAGACAATCAGATGGGATTTTTACATTATCACGTTTCTATTTATTTGCTAATTAATGAGCTATTTTGATAAATTAACTTATGCACACTTCAAAATATTTATATCTCAACTTTCCTCAGCTCTTCACCATGGTAATAGCTTATCAATAAATTGATAATATAGGTATATCGGAGGTTTCAAATGAGCTTAAAATGACTAAATTTGTACTTTGAGTGGGTCCACAGTAGTTACGTAACCCGCGGTATGAATTGTTCTTAGTTTCATTTTATGCTCCCTATAATATTGATTTAGCCATTCAATGTGGATGGATTATCTCATCAAGACTTCTTTGCTTTTCTAGTTAAAGGAATGTTTATCATTTTCATTTCGCGCAACAATGTACTATCTTGTAGGTGATGTTACACTATATCAACATAATCATTAAGATTGTAAACAACTAACTAAAATTTAGCAAGTTAAATGAATTCCTGTCGCTCAATTTCAATGATTATAATTCTATGTAGGAATCCATGAAGTTACTGACAATTAGACAGCCATGCTGGTAGGTGTAGACTACCTGGTTGGAATCCGAGAGATGATAACAATCGATGGTTAAAGACCTTGAATGACATGGCTCAAAATCGTTTGCAATGGTGAAGGTGCATACACTCTTTGTGTTCTGCCGAATTCTAATCTTCTGAATACTTCATGTCTCTACCTTTTTTCTCTTTTCAAATTTATTTCACTGAATTATACTCCTTGAATAACATCTTCAAACCCTAATCTTTCACATTAATGCTTATACTCTTACTACTTCTACTACTATGGGATTTGAATCGACAACTTCATCTCTGTGTTAATGTGGTATGACAACTTGAACTGATGTACGTACGTACGAAGTTCTACGTTGTGATTGACTGACTGACTGAGGAAGCTTTATTGCGAAAAGCTAATTAATAATCTTTATAGCTCATGTATATTTATTGGTTTCTAGGTTGACAACAACATCTATAGGCGATAATCTTGTTTAATTGAATAATTCGCTGTATTCATATAAATTCCACCTACTCTTACTGTTTGATTTTGGAAACTCACATATTATTCTATCCGGTTTCACTCAGTATGTCTTTCTCTCTTACAAACTGAAATCAATTTCAGAACTATTGTTGTTATTGGTAAGCAAAGATGGATAGTAGCGAGCAGTGGAATCCAGAACGTGCGTTTCGTCCTATTTGGGACTCGTCAGCCGGATGTACCTGCATCTCAGAGTTGATGTTCACTCTAGGACTCGAACCCAGTACATCAACTGTGAGATGCAGGTACATCCATCTAACGAGTCTCAAATAGAAAGAAACGCACTTCCTGGATTCGACTGCTAGCCACTATCCATCTTTTCTTACCATGCTTGTGAATTCAGGCTACATCGAGGCAATACGCACAGTATGCACATATGCCAATAAGAGACTGACCAGTTGCAGTCCTAACACATCAATGGGAAGATCCAAACAAACAATACTAAGTATATTGTTGTTATTTATAAGTTTTCAACAATATATGTTCCTAGAACTCTGTTTACATGAGGCCTAATCGTTTTTTGAACAGTTTTTGTATTATTAGTGCACTAATTCTAAGCCTACTTTCCTTTGCATAACTGTACAGTACTTGTTTGTCTGTTATAATCCTGGAATTCCATTTTATAAGTTGTAACCATTATTATTATTATTATTATTATTTAGTGAAATGAAGGCATCACTTTTGCGTACTTTAACTGGTGAAGTTGACACAAAAGAAGATGAGTTAGAGTAAGTGGAATGTTAGTTTTTATCTATTTAAATGTCTTATTTACTTAATTTTGTACTTCTGTAATTACAACAGATTAATTGAAAAAAGATAGCGTAGTAAAAGGAAAACCAAACCACCCATCTCCTAGCTCACTATATTCATAAATAGTAGTACAAAGAGGCACCAGATACATATGCGCCACACAAATCTCATTTGATTTGTGTGAGGCAGTGAGTAGGACTTCCCTGGCAGAGGCTATATACGCGTGACCATGTGAGAGCATTTGGAGAGGGAGAGCGGACTCTTCCCACTTTCGGACGTACCAGGGCATTTGGGGGCCTACTTCATTAAACTCTCCTCAAATTAAACAAGGCTTCACATGGACAAATGTATACTCTAGTAAAACGTACACTTCAAAGCCTGAATAATCAAACTTTTGATGGAGTTTTGTTCTCTGAGCTGGATGAAAAGCTACAACAGGAAAAGTTGTACACATTATTTAACTTAAGTAATTTAGCTTAGCAACCATCAAATCAGATTTAGTGTTAACTTAATTACAAATCGAAAATTACACAATATATCATAGATTTTGAGATGTTGGAGAAGATTTGTAGCTCAGGTGGGTGATATTGATGTAGGTTTGTTCTCTGAGCTGGATGGTTTGGTCGTGGAGCTTTCATCGTCCTTCTAAACACGATATCATCAGCACAAACTTCAGGCAGAAGTGAAGTGTTTAAATTTCTCCACATGTGGTTCACAGCTTGTCCTGTACACCTCGATGTTGTTTGGTTCTTGTTGACCTTAAATCTGTGATTGTTTATTTCTTTGTTTTGGTGGTATCTCCCATTGGTTTGATTTTTGTTCCTGAGCTACAAATCTCCACCATCTCAAAATCAAGCTTTTACTAGGTCGCTAAAATTAGAGTGTATTGGGTTACATCGATTCCAGTCATTCCGTTGTGCATTACGGTTGCTGAAAAAAAATCACACATAGTAGTATAATAAGATTTTGCATGAAAATGTGAAGCCAAACTTCTTTGAAGAAAAAATATATATATACCATAGGCAGCGCTTATTCTGACACACGTGCATCGTGATGTTCAGAGAAACGATGATGCATTTATCTACTTGTTCGCCCAATATAACTAGCTCTGCAGGAGCAGTTTGAAATGTAAATACATATATAAACAGAGGAACTAGGTAATTCATTCTTATTTCATGAGATCGCTATTGGTCGTCTGAAGAAAGTAGGACGTAGTCTTGCTGCATTGAATGTACGTCCTAAGGCTCTTTGTATACATATGTAATTGTTGAAAACTAGTTGCGTCATCGCCATTATTATCTTATATATATAGGACTACTTATCGCTTAAATGAAAATATTTTGTCATTGTCGTTATAGTTGAAACTCCATAAAACTGTCTTCTGGTACTTCCATTTTTTATCTCCGTGTAATATTTACTTGAAGTTGAAATGCAAAGCAGTAAAAAAACAGAATATTCTTTTACTTCGGCTAACATTTTGTAATGAGACCTTTTTTTTCTCTGTCCTACTTCGTTTCTCAGCAAATTTTTATCTACTCTGTATTTGGATACAACAAAAATGTTAGCAGGAGATCCACCTTTCCCTCAATCGCTTTACAATTTATTCGCTCGTATGGATTCTGTAGATAGAGATCCTAATGGGGAATTGTCGAAACAACTAAAAAGTTAGTTTTTTTGAAAAAAAAACAACTTGGTAATTTTGTTTATATATATATTATATAGTTAGAGGTATAAGGACAGTTGTCACTTCCCGGTTTCCTACATCGTGGAAGGGTACTCTTCCTTGAGGTCTATAGAAGAAGGTGATTTAGATGACCGGCAAACATGACCGCAACGCCATGGGGACAACTGTTTTTAGCGTATTTAGTGTATTAGTTCTGTATTTCGAAAGCTCTTACCTTCGGCGAAAGTAATCTCCCGGTCAAGTTGATTTATGCTATTTTTAGTACTAATGTTTTCTAGCCACCCTTTTCCGTTTTGAGAAGGCAGCATCACTGTAGATGCTGATTATCTTTGAAAAAACACTTTACTGCCGTCACACCTTCGTACAGTTGGCTGTACGACTTCACCCTCAAACCTTGAGTTTACTACTTTTAGTTTTTCTGCCCTCTAACCAACCCGCCAGGTGTGCTAGGACGTAAAACAGCGAATGTTCCAACCAGTGTAGTCGCATTGGGTCATCACAATAGGCAAGCTCGATCATCATGTCTAAGTTCCATCTATAGTCACACCTATATTTTAATGTCATTTTACGAACCAGTGGTTAACACATTTGAATGAAGGTTCTAAACCCTCTTCTCCTACTTCAGTTTAGAGAGTCATGTGAAGGTGGTATCACTAGTCCTCACACAAATTAGTGAAGCTCAAAGAAAAACGTTATATAAATGAGTACTTAGTAAATGATGTAAAATGTCCATTGACTTAAGTATTGGTTCAAGTAAGTTTCACACATTTATCTAGTGTTATTACTTCCCTGTAACTAACACCTTACAAATGATACCTTCCAAATTACTGTCGTAGTCATTAATAAAGTAACTCGACTTATATTATCTTTTTAGACGTAACTAATACGCTAACTGGGCTAATAAATTTGCTTAGCTATATACATAACTAAATAAACGACCAATCACATTGGAATCAGACGCGATCATCACCTTGATCCAGTAAAATGTTGGTGGCCTATTTCTAATTAACTAATACGTCATGAAGGTTGTAATAATCTTATGATCTTGTTGAATAAATACACGAACTAACTCTGTAAAGTTAACAATGTTGTCCGTAAGTTTCTAACTCCTAATTCATTCACCGTGCTAGATCATCTTGCTTACGAATATCTTGTACTTCTAAAATTCACGTTTTTAGAGCCATAGAATAAGACAGAACGAACTGCTCCAAAGTAACCTCACCTTCTTTGGTTTGGTGTTTAACATTACGCGCACGATCAAAAAATGATCAAAGAATATTGATTTTACTTTACTTGCTTACTTACGCCTGTTACTCCCAATGGAGCATAGGCCGCCGACCAGCATTCTCCAATCCACTTTGTCCTGGGCCTTAAAATATTGATTTTAACATTTCCTTTTTTTCACTGATTCCATTCGAAGTTTTAGAAAATAATGGGTATTTAGACAAACTACATTTGGGTCACGCTGATTTTTTATGCTGTTGGTTCAGATTTGTAAAAAAGGTTTTCATTTGTCTGCATAAATGTGCTTATCATCAATTTCACGATTATATTGAATTCATCTATTTGGATTTTTTCGTACAGGCTTGGTAAATCTGAGTGTTGATGGCGACAGTGAATTTGAAAATCTATCTATTAAAATGAAAGATGTGGAAGAATTTTTCGATATGTTAGTCGTAAGTTTTTGTCCTCTGTTATATATATATATATATATATATATATATATATATACTTATTTACTTACTTACGCCTGTTACTCCCAACGGAGCATAGGCCACCGACCAGTATTCTCCAACATACTCTGTCCTGGGCCTTCTTCTCTAGTTCTATCCAGTTTTTGTTCATTCTTCTCACGTCTGTCTCTATTTCTCGGCGTAATGTGTTCTTTGGTCTTCCTCTTCTCCTTTGGCCTTCAGGATTCCATATATATATATGTAACGTTTGAATATTTTTTTCTGGTTAGCGTTTTTTTAGCGAGTTGGTTTTCTACGGGATGGAGTCGCTAACCCCATACACAACCCTCCTCCTTTATCCGGGCTTGGGACCAGCAGTAACCCCCGGAAGAGCTACAGGCGGAGTCATATATATATATATATATATATATATATATCCATGCATGCTTATGCTAGTTTAGTCACTGAATTTCGCATGGCTAATCTTTCTCGAAAGATGAAGTCTGGTGTAGAAGTAGTCTAGAAGGAAGTTACGGGCAATCAAACTAGAACATGGCATCAGGTCATAAAGTTATTGACATTCGGATTGAGCTATATTGGTAGGTTCAGATTACTCAATTGGGGTATGTTCGATAACCGTGGTCCGAAGTTGGTGACTTTGTGTAACATGGTTTAGAATTGTCTGCCATGGTTTAAATGGATTCATTTTTTGTTTTACCTTAGAAACTGAGTATCTAAGTCGCTTCATACCTTTTTTATTTATTATACCTAGTTCTTTTTACTACTTACGCTACTGTAGGATCTATCTTTGAATAATTTCATCTCGTCGTGCTAATGTGGTGCGATTATATGTTTAAAGAGCTTAGGTTGACTAAACTAAGATCTGACATCAGTGCAGGAGGTCATTGACTGTTGGTTTGAGCTCTGTTAGTTGGTACATGCTATCTAGCTCAGTTTAATGCGAATATCGGTTCCATTTGTTGAAGTTGTATGACATAGCCTAGTGTTTGTCACAATTTCATAATTGTTTTCAATCTTTGTTTCTTATCAGATCCCGAACTTTAATACTGTTTTCTATTTTTTTGATTCTGTGAATTAATTCATCCTTCTCGAATCATATTATTTATGTTTACCTTATTCTACTAACTTGGACAGTGATACTACTACTGCCTCGGTCCCGACCGCTGCTGCTACCTTGACGTGGTGGTCGGGCTTGCCTATCGTAATGAACCAATCAAGCTATACTGGCTGGAACAATCGTTCCTCAAGGTGCTACCATCCCAGACAGGTCGGTTGAAGAGTAGTAAGACTAAAAGCAGCAATCACAGTGTCAGAAGGCGAAGTCGTACTGCCGACTGCCCAGAGGTGTGACGGCAGTTATGTGTTTCCTCCAGACAACCAGCATAACAGCGATACTGCCTACCTCACAAGGAGGGCTGGAATTAGAAAAGGTCGACCCTTGTGGTCTTAGCCATGTTGGTAGATAAAGACTACTTGGTTAGGGTCCGGGTGTCTATCGTAACCAATGGTTGGTGACTCTGTGTGACATGGCTGAGAATCGATCACAATGGTGTAGGTGTATACACTCTTTGTCTTCCCTTAAACCGTGAAATTAAAATCACTTTATATCTTTCTTTCTACCAACTAATTCTTTCTTCCTGTAGTATATTCTTATATATAATCTTTCTTTTACATATTACCACCAATTAATTAACTACTACTATGAATTCGGTGTTCATCTTGTTGTACTAATGAGGTTTGCCAACTTGGACCGATGTATATATGTGCCTAGTCCTACGTTGTAACTGGTCTATCGGTCAAGTGCTCTGGCGCAAAACTGATAGGTCCTGGGTTCGAATCTCGCTCGCGAGGCGGAATCGTGGATGCGCACTGCTGAGGAGTCCCACAATAGGACGAAACGGCCGTTCAGTACTTCCAGGTTTTCCATGGTGGTCTAGCTTCAATTGACTCATGATTTCAAGTATATATATAATGATTATCTCTTAGTTGGAAAATCTTGTCAACAACCTATATATGAATAAATAACAATATTCACTTTTATATAGATTCAACACTTAATAATATCGCTAAAGAATCACAACGATTATTTGACAAAGTTAATGAAATGCGTCAACAACGTGTTGAATTAATCAATCAGCTAAGAACTAATCTACATCTAGATGATGTAGACAGTGATCTACTTATTATCCCAGATGAAGTTAAACAAGATTTAAATAGTTGGTTTGAAAATCGTTTAAAATCAAAACATGATCATCTTGTCAATATTATTAAACAAAATTTAAAAGCACAAGAGAATATACAATCAGCTTTAATTGATTTAAATGCTGAATTTGCACCGAAATGGACAGAATTATCAGAAATTCGAACAAAGTAAGTGGGATTTAGTATAACTAACTGCATTCAATATTTGAAGTTATGATATTCCTTTTCCTTTATGGTGTAGGAGTAGGCTGGAAGAAAGCTAGGGGCGGCAAGACCAAAACGTGGCACAAATCCATGAAGTCACTGACAAGTGGACTGAGCCATGTTGGTGGGTTTAGACTACCTGGTTGGGATCCGAGAGATGATAGCAATCGATGGTTAGAGACCTTGAATGACATGGCTCAAAATCGTTTGCAATGGTGAAGATACATCAACTCTTTGTGTTCTCCCAAATTATAATCTGAACTCTTCATGTCTCTTTCCAAATTTATTTCACTAGATTATACTCCTTGAATAACATCTTCAAACCCTAATCTTTCACATAATGCTTATACTCTTACCATTTCTACCACTATTGGATTTGAATCGACAACTTCATCTGTGTTAATGTGGTATGGCAGCTCGAACTGTTGTACGTACCTTCGAAGTTCTACGTTGTGACTGACTGATTCCTTTTCCTAATGTCTTTACCACTCATCTATGTTAGCTTGTTGTATACTGTAAGTTGTACAGTTTAACCTGGTCACGATAACGAATTATTTTATTTAGATCGTGAATGCGCACTGCTGAGGAGTCCCACAATAGGACGAAACGGCTGTTCAGTGCTTCCAGGTTTTTCATGATGGTCTAGCTTCAATTGACTGACGCTTGCAACTATGATAATACTAAATCTCCACAAAAACTCCTGATAGTTATTTTATTGTTTTAAAAATCTTAATCTCAAACTCGAACAGCTCTGGAAAATACAAGTTAAACGAAAAAAAGTATTTCTCTTTACTTAGTTTTCTCATCAATACTTTACACTTACAATTACTTGTCAAATTGAGTGCTGTTAGAGGTATGAGGGCAGTTATCACTTCCCGGTTGCCCACACCGTGGAAGGGTCCTTCTAGAGGAGCCTGTAAAGGAAATTGGGTTAGAAGTGGTCTTAGTGACCTGAGAGCGTGACTGCAGTGCCCAAGGGATAACTGCTTAAGGTCGGTCACACACGACCTTTCTGTGCTAATTTTCGTGTTAGCTCCTTACTTGTTGGGACCTTACCACCGGAGACGGATATCCTTGGGATAAGGCGGGTGTGCATTTTTAGGGTGGACATTTTCTAACCCCACCCCTCCTTGTGGGAAGGCAGGATCGCTGTCATGCTGGTTGTCTGAAGGAAACAGCTTACTGCCGTCACACCTCTGTACAGTGAGCAGTACGACTTCGCCTTCGGACCTTGGGTTTGCTACTTTTAGTCTTACCGCTCGTCAACCGACCTGTCTGGAATGGTAGGACGTTGAGGAGCGATTGTTCCATCCAGCTCGATTGGTTCATTGTAATAGGCAAGCCCGACCACCACGTCAAGGTAGCAGCAACGGTCGGGAATTGTCAAATTAACGACAAATGAGTGATAATAAGTCACTTTAATAATGTTTTGTGGTCAGTTAGAGTAGCGAAACGTCTGGAAACTTATAATCGAAACGAAGGTGAAATTTTTATAATTGATTAATTACCACAACTGGTTACGTAAAAGTAAGCGATGTATTCTGGTGTAGAAATAGGCTGGACGAAAGCTAGGCGCGAGCGAACCAAAACATGGTATCAATTCATGAAGTCACTGACGGTTGAACTTATCTATGTTGACAGGTATAGACTATCTGGTTGTGGTCCGCGTTATTATCGTAACCAATGGTTAGAGACTTTGAATGACATAGCTCAAAATTGTTTGCAATGGTTCAGGTGCATCCATTCTCTGTCTTTCACCGAATTCCTCATAACTTTATTTGTTCTTGTTTCACTTATTACTCGATTTTTATTCATTTAAACACAAACCTTGGTACAAGGAGCCACTAAATATATATGCGCCACACAAATCATTCCATTTGTTTAAGGGCCGGAATACTGCCGGAATCGAGGCAAGCAGTTTTCTTAAGGGGCCACTCCCCGAACCTTTGACCTAGAGGTCTAATCCACAAGGTAGTGGAGAATCGTAGGGAGATGCAGTCCCATGGTAGCCGGTGATCAATAATTGGTTCATACGCCTTTTGTTTCCTCAGGATCCTGGAGCTCATGTGGACCATTGTTTTTGAATCAGGGTTTTCCAACTCCCTAGTTGGGTCCTCCATATCCGCCAACCTGGTTGAAGTGCCGGACATTTGCTTTTCGTCCTCTCAATTCCGTAAACAACAATTATGCCACGAGAAGGCAGCGACTAGGACTTCCCTGTCAGATGCTATATACGCGTGGCCATGTGAGAGCATTTCGAGAGAGAGGGAGAGCGGACTCTCCTCACTCTCGGCCGTATCAGGGCATTTGGAAGCATGCACAAAAATATGACAATAGAAACTAATTCTGAGAAGAAAAAAAGAACTAATAAAAGAATCTGAATTTTAAAAGACGCTGCTTGTTGTGGTCTTGAATTGATACCTCAGTAACTCAGTTGTAAGTTACTCAATTTTGAACGTTTCATTTAGATATATGGATATTACATAACTTTCTAACATTATTCCGTTCTTATCGATCCTGTGAATGACATCAGTCCTTAACAAAACCTTCTTTACAAATTCTTCACAAAACTATTCAAAAAATATTAGTTTGTACGGGTTCTATTTTGGTAAATTGTTATTGTAGCATTTAAGGGGAAATTTCTCAGTGTTTAATGCATGATAGAAACATGTTGCCTACCCGTTATTGTAATCAGGGCAACATTGTTCATTAAACCAGTGAGGAAATCGGTATAGATTTCTGATATACTTAAATAATGTAGAGTTGTCTGTCTAGGAAATTTTTCATAAGATTGTCTAATTATCATTGTACAACTCTGTCTACTGTCATTTTCATTTGTTATCGTTAGACGTTCTGAACAAATCGATAATATATTATTAGCTGGTGAAGCTTTCGATGGTATTCTATCGAAATCAAAACAAGGCATTGACTTCTATAATACATTAATTAATCAATTGAAAGATCTTGATAAAGAAATTGATCAATTTATTGAAGATCTTAATAAACAGTTAAGTTTATCAATGGATGAATTATCAAAACCTGTATCTAGTAAGTTTAGTTAACTTTCCTCTTCTTTTTTGTTGTTGATAGTTTTATATTTTCTGAACTGAATAATTCCATCACTATGCTTTTATCACTTTTTTTTCCGGATGTTTCAGACCCCGAATAGCTCAATAGTAATGTCGGAGATTGTAAAACTGAATGATATGAGTTCAAACGCTATAGGGAGCACCAGTTCATTCAAGATTGTAGGTGTTATCCTTTAGTGACGAGTGGCAACTAACATGAAATTTGGGTTATGGAGCGTTTCCTCCCGACTACCTCTGACCGTTAAACATCTTTCTACATAGTGTGTACGATGTCAAATTACTTAGATTATTAGCTACATTGTAGCTTAATTGATAGAATTTGACCATCACTAAAGTATTAAATAAACATATTATAGTCACTATTCAGTGAACAATCAACTATAGATATTATCAACGTATTTATTTTGAATTGTCTTCTCTTTTATCCTTTAAGCGCATCTGTTATGACCCAGAAAACCTATCATATTGTACATTACTCAGATGATCATTTTTCAACTAAACCTGTTAAGGTATCTTTCATTATTATATTGTTACAGCTGTTATCATTTTTTCCTGAACATTCTTAAGATATACCATATGCTAAACATTCAAGTTGATAGACTCTTTCATTGAGTAAAGCTGTCAAACAATGGTTTAGGTATCACAATTGATTGACCACTAGGTGGTGATCAATTTCATGCATGTCAAGTCCTTCTTAGTACTGATCGAATGCTATCGATCAAGTTGCAATGCGGCTCGACATTGCGTGCACTATGGTTTAGGTATTCCCATTCTAAACCGTTAAAATATAGCTTCATAATATGCTGTATATAATTTTTGTTTTGAACAGGCATCTGTTATATCCAAAAATCTTATTCTGTTGATTGGTTTCCTATGTTCAACTTGATTTTGTTAACTTAATAGTCTCAGTAGTTCATATTCACTTTATTAGTCTTTTTCCTTTTTTGTTTTTGAAATGTAATGTAAATACCGATTTTTATCGTCAGTTAAATAAACGTTGAATAATATATTCTTCAATCCAATATGCTT
>NW_017386009.1:1035237-1098379 GCF_000237925.1 Schistosoma mansoni | reverse complement strand
TCCTTGTGGGAAGGCAGGATCGCTGTCATGCTGGTTGTCTGAAGGAAACAGCTTACTGCCGTCACACCTCTGTACAGTGAGCAGTACGACTTCGCCTTCGGACCTTGGGTTTGCTACTTTTAGTCTTACCGCTCGTCAACCGACCTGTCTGGAATGGTAGGACGTTGAGGAGCGATTGTTCCATCCAGCTCGATTGGTTCATTGTAATAGGCAAGCCCGACCACCACGTCAAGGTAGCAGCAACGGTCGGGAATTGTCAAATTAACGACAAATGAGTGATAATAAGTCACTTTAATAATGTTTTGTGGTCAGTTAGAGTAGCGAAACGTCTGGAAACTTATAATCGAAACGAAGGTGAAATTTTTATAATTGATTAATTACCACAACTGGTTACGTAAAAGTAAGCGATGTATTCTGGTGTAGAAATAGGCTGGACGAAAGCTAGGCGCGAGCGAACCAAAACATGGTATCAATTCATGAAGTCACTGACGGTTGAACTTATCTATGTTGACAGGTATAGACTATCTGGTTGTGGTCCGCGTTATTATCGTAACCAATGGTTAGAGACTTTGAATGACATAGCTCAAAATTGTTTGCAATGGTTCAGGTGCATCCATTCTCTGTCTTTCACCGAATTCCTCATAACTTTATTTGTTCTTGTTTCACTTATTACTCGATTTTTATTCATTTAAACACAAACCTTGGTACAAGGAGCCACTAAATATATATGCGCCACACAAATCATTCCATTTGTTTAAGGGCCGGAATACTGCCGGAATCGAGGCAAGCAGTTTTCTTAAGGGGCCACTCCCCGAACCTTTGACCTAGAGGTCTAATCCACAAGGTAGTGGAGAATCGTAGGGAGATGCAGTCCCATGGTAGCCGGTGATCAATAATTGGTTCATACGCCTTTTGTTTCCTCAGGATCCTGGAGCTCATGTGGACCATTGTTTTTGAATCAGGGTTTTCCAACTCCCTAGTTGGGTCCTCCATATCCGCCAACCTGGTTGAAGTGCCGGACATTTGCTTTTCGTCCTCTCAATTCCGTAAACAACAATTATGCCACGAGAAGGCAGCGACTAGGACTTCCCTGTCAGATGCTATATACGCGTGGCCATGTGAGAGCATTTCGAGAGAGAGGGAGAGCGGACTCTCCTCACTCTCGGCCGTATCAGGGCATTTGGAAGCATGCACAAAAATATGACAATAGAAACTAATTCTGAGAAGAAAAAAAGAACTAATAAAAGAATCTGAATTTTAAAAGACGCTGCTTGTTGTGGTCTTGAATTGATACCTCAGTAACTCAGTTGTAAGTTACTCAATTTTGAACGTTTCATTTAGATATATGGATATTACATAACTTTCTAACATTATTCCGTTCTTATCGATCCTGTGAATGACATCAGTCCTTAACAAAACCTTCTTTACAAATTCTTCACAAAACTATTCAAAAAATATTAGTTTGTACGGGTTCTATTTTGGTAAATTGTTATTGTAGCATTTAAGAGCCAAATAGTTTTGCTAACCTTCAAATATACACAACTGAAATACTGCTCAAAGCTGAGTAAATAAATCAAATTACACTGAATAACTGTGATAGAAATCAAAACAGCTAGTCACTGATTCTCTCAGTACTACTTGTTTGATGAAAGGTACTTGGTTCGAGTCCCAGAGTGAACATCAACTCTGAGATGCAGGTAAATCCAGCTGACAAGTCCCAAATAGGATGAAACGCGCGTCCTGGATTTCATTGCTAGCCACTATGCATCTTTCCTTACTAGCTGGTCACTGAGTTTATATATATAAAGTGGCTAAATAAATTTACAATACAAGCACAATAGTATACAATTTTCCACTGAAAAATGGAAATTAGTTATTGTCAATTATCAATCTACGCATATATATCCTCAACAGTTTCCAACAACTGGTGTTAACATTCAACCAGCTGCTGTTCCTATGCCTGGTTCATCATATGCTGCAGGATTTCAAGTAAGTTTGGTTGTATAAGATCTACTTAAAACACTATTTTTAGACAACTAATCCAATGCAAACCGCTGTTCATCGTTCACCTACTGTAGCTTATGGTGCTCCTCAAGTTGTCAATATGGTAAATCCTTTGGTACCTCCATGTCAACGACCCAATACTTTTCTTCCACAAACTACGAATATGCCTCCCTCACAACCAAATAATATATCTGGTACATTCGAATCTAGATTTCTTCCGAATATTCCTCGAATTCCTGTTCTCACGTCTACAACAACATCGTCACTGTCACAATTTCCTATACCTGTTAACAGTCGATTCTCACAACCTAATAACTTTATTCAAACTTCCATTCGATCAACTAATCCTTTAGTTTCACCAAATTATTCATCAACGAATTCTAACCAGTTTCCTCCTCAGTCTGTTTGGCCATATCAATCAATCAATAATAATCTGACTTATCAAAATCCTCCTCAAAACTATTCAAAAACATTACCTACAGAAAATTTCAACATGGTCGGTATTCGATATCGTCAATCTAATTCACCTTTTCCAAATACATTATCATATCAGAACCCAATGCCTCATATAAATAATTCCTCTGTGAATCCTGGGCAAATTTCGATTGCATCACAACACTCCTATACGACTCTGCCTAATCACAGCCAGTCCATACATCCTGTTTCACAATGTAACACTAATGCAACAACACAGTCATTACTACCAACAAATGTAACTCAGACTTATATAAATTCACAGTATCCTGATAGTAACAGTAATAATTCGACTGAAAAAACATCAAATCAAATTAAACCATTCAATTCAGAATCATCTCTAACAGTCCTGGATACCGATGATGATGCTTATTTGTCATCTAGGTTGAAATCAATATCCCCTATTGAACCACAAGTTTTAACTAAAGTGAATTTTTAATTTGTTTATTTTAATTGGATGATTTATATCAATAAGTGCATAGGTTTCATTCATCACATGCTTGTTCATATTTTAAGCAGTGAAGCAATTACATTACTTACGCCTGTTACTCCCAATGGAGCATAGGCCGCCGACCAGCATTCTCCAACCCACTCTGTCCTGGGCCTTCCTTTTATTTCTATCCAGTTTTTGTTCATTCTTCTCATGTCTGTCTCTATTTCTTGGCGTAATGTGTTCTTCGGTCTTCCTCTTCTTCTTTGACCTTCACAATTCCATGTGAGGGCTTGTTTTGTGACACAGTCGGGTGCTTTCCTCAATGTGTGTCCTATCCACTTCCAGCACTTCTTCCCCATTTCTTCCTCTGTTGAATGGAATCTGGTTTGTTGTCTCCCACAGTAGGTTGTTGCTGATAGTGTCTGGCCAACGGATCCGAAGTATCTTGCATAGAAAACTGTTGATAAACACTTGTATCTTCTGGATAATGGCTTTCGTAGTTCTCCAATTTTCCGCCCCATACAGTAGAACTGTCTTGACATTCGTATTGAAAATTCTGATCATGGTGTTGGTTGACAATTGTTTTGAGCTCCAGATGTTTTCCAGTTGTAAATGTGCTGCTCTTGCTTTGCCGATCTATGTCTTCACATTTTCATCAGATCCACCGTGTTCATCAATGATGCTGCCCAGATATGTAAAGGTTTCCACATCCTCCAAAGCTTCTCCGTCAAGTGTAATTCGATTGATGCATGTTGTATTGTAGAAGCAATTACATACTATGAGAAAATTAAGCATCAGTCATTTATACGAATATTCGTCAATATTAGAACGAATAGTTTCACATCAGTCAATCAGTTAGTCAGTTATTCTTTTGTTATTACCTTGTGTCAGCTGAAAAGCATTTACTTTGATGCAAAAATCCACGTCATTAACGTGTTCGTTTGAATCTTGAGATTTCAATGATAGCGGTATTAACATTAGGCAATATAGATAGCTAATCATTCTGTGTTTTTTTTCTCTAAAGGATGATTTAGATGCGAAACTGAGAGAAGAACGTTTACGCGAGACCTATTCGGGCAATTCAAATTCTCCGTCATTATCGACCTCTACATCAAATCTTATCAAATCGTCGTCATCATCATCATCTAATTTTACAACTGTCAATGAAAATAAAAATTCCTCTTTAAATCCAATCCAATCTGATCCACTTGCATCTTCAATTGTTACACCGAATTCTATTAATTGTCAACCAGTCCTATCAAAATTTCCACCACCGGAATTATTATCTGATCCACTTGTGTTAAATCAATTTATTACATCGGCTGAATTGCTTCTTACATGGTTAGAAAATCCTAATGAATTAATTTCTACCGGAGATAGCGATATCCCAGTAACTTCATCAAATTTTACTACTACTACTACTACTACTACTACTAATACTAATACTAATACTACTAATACTAATACTACTACTATAACTCGATTAAATAAAGCATGGCAAAAAGTACAAACACTTGCTAATTCATTTACAACATCTATTTACTTCAATGGTAAACGACCAACACATGCAATTGCACTATGTTGTCCATCCAAAAATCGTAATCAAAATTATGTTCCTTACGATAATAATCGTGTCATATTAAAATCATTAAAAAATGATTATATTAATGCAAGTTATATTGATTTTCAATATCATTTAGGTGATTGGTGTCCAAGGTATATTATTGCACAAGCTCCAATGATTAAAACAATTATTGATTTTTGGACAATGATACTTGAACAAAATTGTGAAATTGTAGTTACATTAATACCATCTCGTATGAATTGTACTACTACTACTACTACTAATAATAATAATAATAAGTCATTTTATTCCTCGATTTCATCTGGTGAAGGAACTTTTAATGATAATGATGAACATGATCCATTACGTATTCCAGTATATTTGCCAGATAATAAAACTGGTGCTAAATTATCATTACCTGGAAGTAATTTAGAAATTCGATTACAATCTATTAAACAATCTTCTATTGAAGGGAATACCATGCTACAAGATGATCATAGGGATATTCAGATGAATGATTCAAATCGTCATTTCAATTCTTCAACACAATATCATCATCATCCATGGACTGAACGAATTATTACTGTACAAGATTTCAATACAAAAACAACACGTAGTCTAGTACATTTCACCTATCATCATCCATTTCCTTTGAATATACCTTCATCAGATGATCATAATACCAACAATTCAATGAATGATCCAAATATTGTACAATTAGTTACATTCATTCATCATGTACATAATTATTATAAACAACAACGTAATTTAATTCATCCAATAGTAGTTGTTTGTGAATATGGTGCTGAATTAAGTGGTATATTTATTACTGCATCCGTTGGTATATTACATGCAGATATATTAGGTAGTATGAGTGATGTATTTACTATAGCTGGTTATTTATGTCAACAACGTTATGGTGTATTAAATAATTCATATCAATTATATAATGCTGCACGTCTAATTGGTTATTCTGCTATTGAGACATTAGCTAAAAAAGATATTGTGATTGGTCCAAGACATCGATCATCTTCAACACTGACGACAACGACAACAACAACAATGAATAACTCGGAAGCAAATAGTTCAATCACGAATTCAACACAATTCAATATAAATAATCCATTGGATAATCTTTTTTCAAAACAATTTTTAAAATTAGATGATTTAATTTCAGTAGTTGATAAATGGTCCACGTCTAATAAATCTGGATTGACTACTTCTTATGGTGTAGAAAATGACGACTCAAATCAAGCTACATTAAAGGTAAATGGTACTTACTTATTTGTAAGAAAAAGTGTTTGATTAAGTAGCTGGACAATTTCATATCTAATTAAGCTGTCATTATAAAGTATTGTGAAGATTGTTCAATTTGGGGTTTCACATCATTAACTTCAAGTCTGAGCCATGTTAGCAGATGTAGACTACCTGGTTGGGGTCCGCGTAACTATCGTAACCAATGGTTAGAGACTCTGGGTGACATGGCTCAGAATCGATCACAATGGCGTAGGTGTATACACTCTTTATCTTCCCTTAAACCTTGAGATTAAAATTGATTCATAACTTTTTTCCTTCCTATACTATATCCTTATATACAACCTATCTTTTATATACTACCACCACTAAATTAACTATTTCTATGAATCCGGTGTTGATCTTGTTGTGCTAACGAGGTATGTCAACTTGGACCGATGCATAAATGTGCCTGGTCCTACGTTGTCACTGACTGACTGACATCGTTGGGTAACTTTGGTTAAACAACTGTAAAAAAACCAAAAAGCTCTGTACTGCTGTTTCTTTCCAGTTAGGGAGTTTTCAGAAGTGTGGATTACATCATTTCGTGCGTGAGACAACTAACACCAACAACAATGGTTGGTGTTCATCCAGTATCTGGAATTGGTCCGCAAATGGCCTGGTACAGCCGAGGATGAAGAGAGTTCACTCTCCTCGAAATACTGTCACATGACTACGCGTATACAGCCACTGTTAGAGAAGTCCCACCCACTGCCTTCTCATGGCATTACTGTTGTTTACGAAATTGAGAGGACAAAAAGCAAATGCCCGGTGCTTTAACCGGGTTGGTGGACACGGAAAATCCACCTAGGGGAGTTGGAAAACCTTGGTTCCAAACCAATAGTGCACATGGGCTCTAGGATCCTGAGGAAACAAATGGCGTATGAATCAATCGTTGGTCACTGGCTACCATGGGATTGCATCTCCTCACGATGCTCCACTACCTTGTGGATTAGACCTCTTTATTTATTTATTTAAACACATAAATATTAATTATCAGAAGGGTTTTTTCGGAGATTTAGTATGTTTCATAGTTGAAAGCATGAGTCAATTGAAGATAAACCACCATGGAAAACCTGGAAACCTTGGACGACCGTTTCGTCCTATTATGGGACTCCTCAGCAATGCGCATCCACGAACCCGCGCTCGCGACATTCGAACCCAGGACCTACCAGTCTCGAGCTGGAGCCCTTAATCGATAGACCACTGAGCTGGCATCCAATGGTGTTAATGTCTAACTTCAACTGATCCACGAAGTTGAGCAACCATTCACCAATTGTCTTCAGTGAGTTCCAATCTCACGACAGACGTGGTTTGCACTCCACTGGTCACTGCTTCTCACTAGAGCTCCTGGATGTACTTCCCGAAGTCCCATAATAGGACGAAACGGCCGTCCAGTGTTTCCAGGTTTTCCATGGTGGTCTAGCTTCAATTGACTCATGCTTTCAACTATGAAACATAAATATTAGTACAAAAGTCAAAGGCTCTGGGTATGGTCCCCTAAGAAGACCACTTGCTTCAGTCTTGGTATCCGGGAAGTATCATACACAAATCAAGTGACTTGTGTAGCGTATATGTATTCGGTGCCTCTTTTTGCCAATATTTATAAATAAATAATCTGAAAATTGTCTGAAGTTAGGAATGGTAACTGTTGAATTCAGTGTTATGAAAGGGCTAATCTGTCGCCGCGAGGAATGACGTTCCTTAGTCTTATCCACAGTGGCATCAAGAATGTTGATGGTTGAGGTGTCCTATACCAGGACGAAATATTTGTTCAGTACTTCAACAATTATCTAACCAAAGTCAGTCCATGATATTAGCTATATGTATTGAATGCATTGTATTGTATTTCGTCTATTTCACTCAGTTTTTTTCTTATTACTTCATTATCTTCTATTTGATAGAATGAAATGCCTGTTAATGATGAACAACAACAACAACAACAACAGCCAATCGATAAATCCAATGTAAATCCTTCAACTATTATATCATTATCAGATCATCAGCCTAATTTACTATCACAATCTTCAGAAATCAATAAACAAACAGATAACTCTAAACTACCTGAACATTTAATAAATTTAAATAATTTAACTAAAAATGCTACATATAATAAACGTTATACTCGTCAAGATTTTGAAGATCTTTTCAATTCTTCTCCTTCTTCTTCTTCAACAACAACAACTACTACTACTGAATTACATCATCATGAATCAGAATTGAATTCAAATGATCCATTAAATAAACTAGATCCATTATGGAATTCTAAATTCATTGAACATTCAGTGAATTCTTAATAGGCTTATTTTTCTTTATTTGGAAACAAACATTTAATTTAAAAAAAAATCTGTTTCTTTTTTTTTTATCTCTCTCTTTCATCCTTCCGTCTCATATTGATTTTGTTCATTTGTATTATTATTATTATTATTATTATGATTTAAAAGATGATTTATTTTTTATCGATTTTCATACCTTTTTTCTTTATTGATTTATTTGTTTTGGTGTTATAACGTGTGAGTGCGTTCCCCTAGTTGTTATATCGTTTGGTTCGCCTATTAGAGAACAGTGATTTATTGATTGCTCAATGATACACAAAAGTTGTATGAGCAGTCTTGAGTATTCGTCAGTTTTGTTATCTGCCTAGCCCAGCCAGTTAAGTCTAGAACATCAATAACAGTCCCTGCAATATGAATCATTATTCTCAAACATACTGGGTTTATATACCAAACAAACAGACCACATTGTACCATAAAATAGAAACTAACATTTGTACAAGATTTAGCCAAATGTGGCTGTGAATACTGGGGAACAGTAATTAATAGACTAGGTATAACTCAAGAATGGCAAATCATGTAATAATAGTCAATCAGTTAAAATAAAGTTTATAATAAAAGGAACATGAATATGAATAGTTTAGTTATTTAGCAATTATACAATAGGAAATATACAAATCATATTGCTCTATAAGTAATTCTCTAAGTCACTGATATATATATCACTGGTTGAACGCTATATTCGGATCCTAAGCTAGTCTCGTAACCCCTAAGCTAGAACTACACAGCGACTTGAACACGAGAGAAAAGGCACAAAATATGCGGGAAGCACTTTACTCCAAAGGTTCATTTGTTTACAGAAAATATATAGGTATTTTATAGTATTTTAGAAGTCCTTAGGTTTTCCTGAAAATTCTAGAATGCTACTAAACATATTAGCAGTGTAGTTATCAGCCAATCAGAATCTCTACATGTGACTTTTCATTTTTTTGATATTTCTAGCAAAACTTCTAATTAAACGCTGATTGGATAAACTGCTTCTTAATGTTTCCTGAGCTTGTCATGTAGATTGCGAGAAATTTTCACGATCATCCCAACCACTTATAATTCTCTTCGGGATACAACATTTGGCTAATGAGAAAAATTTTCACATCAACTTGATAATGATAGTACATATGAGATGATTATTAAGAAAATTCAATACAATAGGTTAACAACAATTTGTTTGTCCTTTGAAAGAATTGATAGAGGAATTATTGATATATTCAATGTAATATGAAATCAGTCACAAAGTGGAACTTCGTATGTACCTACATCAGTTCCAGATGCCATACCACATTAACACAGAGATGCAGCTGTCGATTCAAATCCCATAGTGGTAGAAGTAGTAAGAGCATAAGCAGTAATCAGAAAGATTAGGGTTTGAAGATGTTATTTAAGAAGTTTAATCCAGTGAAATAAATTTCTAAAGAGAAAAAAGATAGAGACATGAGGAATTCAGATTAGAATTTGAGAGAACACAAAGAGTGGATGCACATTCGCCATTGCAAACGATTTTGAGTCATGTCATTCAAGGTCTCTAACCATCGTTTGCTATCAACTCGCAAATCCCAACCAGGTAGTCTACACCTACCAACTTGACTCAGTCCACTTGTCTGTGACTTCATGGATTTGTGCCACGTTTTGGTCTGGCTACCCCTAGCTTTTTCCAACCTACTCCTACACCATAAAACATCGCTCGTCGGGGCAGTCGGTGGTTGGGCATACATAACACGTGTTCCAACCATCTCAACAAATAAAGTTTCACTACTTCATCAATCGATTTGCCATCCTTACCTAGTACTTTTTTCTTAACAACTACATTACTTACCCGGTGGTCCCAGGATAAATGAGCAATGCTTCGAAGACACCTATGATCGAATACTAGTAGCCTACGAATATCCTCTACTCCTATCAGCTATGTTTCACCGCCGTAAAGTAGGACGGAACGAACTGTTGCACAGTAAACCCGTCCTTTTGTTGCTAGACGGATATCTCGCCTACGCCATAAATGACGGAAGTTGATGAAAGCTAGTCGAGTTTTCTGTAGCCGTGCTGAGATTTTGTCACACACCAGACCACAATGGCTGCTGAAACTTCCAAGATAAGTGAAGCTATCAACACGCTCAACTATTTCACTCATTATCATTAGTTCAGGTGCCGATGCAACCCAATCTTGAAGTAACATTTTGCACTTCGAGGGGGAGAATCGATAATGTAAAATCAAAAACGTATTGATGAATAGTAGTAGTTGTAGTAGTACAAGAAACTGTTGAGAACGCTATTCTAAAGCTGATCAAATAAAATATTTTTTCTTAAGAATTTAAGGGGTTATTATCGTTTCTTAATATCTAATCTATCTGAAAACGTGTTTCAAGTTATTCTTGTCTAGAGAACTTGTTGTTTAATTTGTCAAGTCAATAGGTATTGTTCTAATAGAAATAGTGCTCAAAATGCAGATCAATAAGAAACAGATTCTTTTTTTCATTTATTCATAATAAACTGTGAATAATGCTAATTAAAGATTCACTGAACAGTAGATACTCTATTAGGCATCCGGATCAATATCCTTATATAGATATTTCTCTGATATAGCCGTTTTGTTGATCCTACAGGTATATTGTTAAGATTGTATGGAATGGCTGATGTATCCAAAGGGAAGCTGGTTTGACTTCACTTGTATACGTTGATCGATCATAAATTCTTTAAGTTTACGATGCGCTGGGTATCTATGATTTATGCTAAATGAACTGTTAGCAACCCATAATATTTTGAAATAAAGCAATACATGCAGGGAAAAAAATCAGTGAAAACTGTTACAAGTGACAATTGATCGATCACTGGAGGGGGGTGATCAATCAATTGTGATTACATCTCATTCCTACAGGAGGTCGGTCGCGGCCCGAATAGCTCAGTAGTAACGTCTCTGACTGTAAAGCTGAGTGACAAGGGATCAAATGCATCAGAGATGTTTTTCAATTGCCTCGAAGCATTCCTAAGTATTAAATCAATGTCCCCAGTTAAAGGGGGTGTCTTGAATTACCGTCATTACGATAAGGAAAGAAATAATTAAATTGATTTCACGGTGATATGTTGTGCTCTTCATGCAAATCAAGATTTGATACAAACACGCATTTCATAACTCTTTAAAATATTTGATACGTTTTTCACTTAATTATGTGATGTGAATTGTAATTAGCAGGCAATGGTGGGTGTTCTGGTGTTCGCTAACTCTTTCGCTTAGTTGTCTGGTAGTATGCCTAATATGTGTTTCTTCATACGTGCAGCTGAATTCGTAGATTAACATAAAATTGGTATAACCAGGTCACTTGTCTGCATTCCTTTTGACCAAAGACCACATTAAAATCGAATGTAAGATACACTTCTTATAATGAAAATGTAACTGCTCTAACAGATTCATATAAATTTATGTAGTCAGTTGGTGTTTATGAGTAGATAGTACCCATCGATCCTTGATTTTATCGAATTACACGTTTTATACAAGACTGTCAGGTTGAAGAATTAATTTTCATCAATCCAGGTTTACTGTGAAGTTGAGCGTGTTGACCGCTTCACTTATCTTGGAAGTCTCAGCGGCCATTGTGGTCTGGTGTGTGACAAAATCTCAGCACGGCTACAGATGGCTCGTCTAGCTTTCGCCAACTTGCGTCATTTATGGCGTAGGCGAGATATCCGTCTAGCAATCAAAGGACGGGTTTACTGCGCAACAGTTCGTTCCGTCCTACTTTATGACAGTGAAACATGGCCGATAGTCAGTCAGTCAGTCAGCTACAACGTAGGACCAGGCACATATATGCATCGGTCCAAGTTGCCATACCTCGTTAGCACAACAAGATCAACACCGGATTCATAGAAATAGTTAATTTAGTGGTGGTACATAAAGAAAGATTGTATATAAGGATATATAGTATAGGAAGGAAGAACGTTATGAATCAATTTTAATCTCAAGGTTTAAGGGAAGATAAAGAGTGTATACACCTACGCCATTGTGATCGATTCTGAACCATGTCACACAGAGTCTCCAACCATTGGTTACGGTAGTCACACGGACACCAACCAAATTGTCTGCATCTACCAACATGGCTCAGATTAGAAGTTGATGTCTTCAAGCACTGATGCCACGTTTTGGTTTGGCCACCCTTAACTCTCTTCCGACCATCACCAATACTAATCAGCATAGCGCGTCGTGGTAATCGGTGTTCAGGCATACGTAACAACACGCGGCCCAACCATCTCATTCGATGAAGATTCATCACCTCATCAACTGATTTACCATCATTCCCTAATACCCTGCGTCTAACCTCATTATTACTTACCCGGTTATCCCAGCAGATGCGAGCAATATTTCTAAGGCATCTGTGGTCAAATACTAGTAATCTACGAGTATCTTCTACTCTTAATGGCCATGTTTCACAGCCGTAAAGTAGAACAGAGCGAACTGCTGCGCAGTATACTCGTCCCTTAATTGATAGACGGATATCTCGTCTTCGCCATAGGTGACGTAAGTTGGCAAAAGCCAAACGAGCTTTTTGAATCCGTGCTGAGATTTCGTCAGACACCAACCCATTAGGACTGATCAGACTTCCAAGATAAGTGAAGTTGTCGACGCGTTCGACTACTTCACTCCCTATCCTTAGTTCAGGTGTTGACGCAGGCCAGTCCTGGAGTAACAATTTACATTTGGATGGGGAGAAACGCATCCCAAACACCCTGGCATTATTACTCAGTGCTAACAGAAGACTCTGCATTTTGTCAGCGTCTTCACCAAACAGGACTATGTCATCTGCGTATTCCAAGTCGCTTAGTGGTCCCCCTGGTAGAAGATCAATTCCTGAAAATTCAGTCGACGAGAGTGTTGTTTCCAGCAACAGGTCTATAATGAAGTTAAACAAAAATGGGGATAGTGGACAGCCTTGACGGACACCACTTGAGGTTGTAAAATCATATGACAGTTCGCCATAAGCTCTTACTCGACTAATAGTGTTCGAGTAAAGAGCCTTCAAAAGGTTTATGTACTTCTCAGGTACACCTTTCAATGACAGACACTGCCACAGAACCTCTCGGTCTACAGAGTCAAATGCTGCTTTCAAGTCAAGAAAAACTATCATTGTCGGACGCCGATAAGCGTGTCTGTGCTCTAAAACTTGACGAATGGTGAATATGTGGTCGATACAGCCACGACCAGGTTTGAAGCCAGCCTGATTTTCTCGTGTTTGCAGTTCACGAGTCTTAGTTAGGCGCCTGATAATTATTGAGGCTAGTATTTTAGATGCTGTGTTAGTCAGACTAATCCCTCTATGGTTATCACAGGATGATTTTGACCGCTTTTTATATATTGGGACAATCAGTGATTGTGACCAGTCGGATGGGATTACATCCGTCTCCCAGATTTTAGCCAGAATATTAGTCAACCTAATCGCTAAAATTGGACCACCATATTTAAAGACCTCTGGAGCCAATCCATCTGGACCAGCTGCTCTTCCTCGTTTCAGATTACTTATAGCCTTTTGAACTTCAAGTAGGGTTGGGGGGCCTACTTTAATGTTCCATTCAGGTTTTCTGGGAATAGTGGGTAGTTACATGGCCGATAAAAGTAGAGGATATTTGTAGGCTACTAGTATTCGATCATAGGTGTCTTCGAAGCATTGCTCATTTATCCTGGGACCACCGGGTAAGTAATGTAGTTGTTAGGAAACCGGTACTAGGTAAGGATGGCAAATCGATTGATGAAGTAGTGAAACTTTATTTGTTGAGATGGTTGGAACACGTGTTATGTATGCCCAACCACCGACTGCCCCGACGAACGATGTTTTATGGTGTAGGAGAAGGTTGAAAGAAAGCTGGAGGCGGTCAGACCGAATTCATGAAGTTACTGACAGGTGAACTGAGTCATGTTGGTAGGTGTAGACTACCTGGTTGGGATTTGCGAGTTGATAGCAAACGATGGTTAGAGACCTTGAATGACATGACTCAAAATCGTTTGCAATGGCGAATGTGTATCCACTCTTTGTGTTCTCCCAAATTCTAATCTGAATTCCTCATGTCTCTATCTATTTTCTCTTTACAGATTTATTTCACTGGATTATACTCCTTGAATAACATCTTCAACCCTAAATCTTTCTGATTATTGCTTATGCTCTTACTACTTCTACCACTATGAGATTTGAATCGACAATTGTATCTCTGTGTTAATATGGTATGGCAACTCGAACTGATGTACGTACGTACGAAGTCCTACGTTGTGACTGACTGACTGACAGTTTTACTGTCACTACGAGGTCGTCACCTCTGAATTTGAGTTGAATTTAAATATCTAAAAATTTACTGGATGCTTAACAATCAAGTGACCCAGCTCAATGAGTAAATCACCCTTAACTTTAGTTAAAGAGATTAAAGGCTGATCTTTGAGGAAAGAATCATTTATTAACAATTTCACACTGACAAAGTTTATTACACTGACAGATCAATTTTGATTTAACCGCAAATTTTTATGATTGCTTCATTGATCGTTTCAGCTGTATAACCATCTGCACAATAATTGTAAAGAGTAGAAAAGTGCCCTCCAACTTCTGGAGCCTGAAATCAATCCAAACAGATAAAATCGTTTAATGTTTAATTAGATATGTTGTGTTTAGTTTGAATATGCTAACAGGAGATACTGAAAATCTTATATTCATTTAGTATTGTTTGTTTGAATCTCCCCATCGATGTGTTAGGACTGCAACTGGTCAGTCTCTAATTGGCATATGTGCATATTGTGCGTATTGCCTCGATATAGCCTTAATTCACAAGCATGGTAAGCAGAGATGGATAACGCGATGGCGTTTGAAGCGAAAGGTACTGGGTTCGAGTCCCAGAGTGAATATCAACACTGAGATGCAGGTACATTCAGCTGACGAGTCTGAAATAGGATGATAAGCGCGTCCTGGATTCCACTGCTAGCCATTATCCATCTATGATTACCATGAGTATCTTATAGTTTTCTGAGTATATAATCATTCAAATTAAATGATGAAATACACAGTTGTCATGAAGTTCGTTGATGTAACTTGTAGAAGACGTGTGTTAAGATGAACTCCAAAACGAGTAAAAACAAATAATCCAATAAGAGCAGATAACAAACATCCATCCTCATTCATTGCTTAGCGTATAGTTGAAACAGGTCATGAGATTGACTTCAACACAGAATTCCTGTACGTAGGTTGTTCTGAGTCTTGGACGTACGGAAATTCAATCTCTTCGTGTTTGTTCAGAAACAATTAGTACTTTCGCAAACCCATCCTAACCCTAAAGCTGTCACACGCAGTGCTCAACATAAATATGTCATCCCTATACACTGAATCAAACAGATCTCAGATCAGGAGAATCGTATTTGAGGCAAAATTCATTATCGTATAACTTTTGCTGCCAATTTAAATGAAATAGATAACAACAAACATTTTGTCGTACATGTAACTCAAAGTTCTCATTCCTCCGAAAATTATTTCGGTCAGCTGTGGTTTCACTTCAGACTCTATATTCAGTAGTTCTTCGTTTCAAACAAACCTACCTGAAATCTCTGAGTGTTTACAATCCAGTAAAGCTGACATCATTTTAAATCACAATCAGTTTTCATACTAGTTCTCTTCTGAATACGCTTGTCACTAGCATTAACAGAATGACATTCTATGTCTCTCAATCGACATTGTTTAAACATTAGAGATCTCTCTTGTGGTAACATTCGAATAAAAGTCGCAAATGGCAGACCACAAGTGATACACTCATGGCTATGTCAACCTACTTAGAAAAGTGTACGCTTCTCAGTGAAATATAAAGGGGCCATCAACATATCAAAGTGAGTTTGTCATTACAGATGACACTATATAAATGAGATGTAATGTATTTGAAAGATTGATCCACTCGAATGAAAGTATTTACCTGTTGTAGTGTGAAACATTTACTTTTGAACTGTTCATAGACTGATTCTGTACAATCCAATGTTTGATCGATAGTTGCCTTGGTATTTGGTATTTCTTCATTATTCATTACTTTCACTATTAATTTCATAGTATCCTCAATGAGATCTCTTCTCTGTCAAAGATCACATTAAAATGATGTTAAAAAGTAGGTAGATAAATATACATCTAACACACATAATATACGAGGAGAATTTGTGAATGGTATGAGTGAGTTGTTCTAAACATCTTTTCACTTCAAATGAGCACCTATGAAAGAAGCGGATCAATATTAGCATCTTGTAAACGTCAAACAGGTGAAGGTAGAATGTTCAGTGTTTTGGTTTACATCACTGGATGATCTCTGTAACATAGCTTTTTCAAGAAATGAAGCAATGGAAAGTTTTTGCGTTCCACTATGGACTTCTCAACAGTGTGGATAGATGGACCCATTGACAGTCGAACCCGTAATCTTCATGTCTCTGTGTGAGCACTTAACCTTTGGAGCACTGACTTCTCATCTAATAGTTTTCCTGTCTAATTAGGATCAGTTCATGATGTAAACAGTGATATTCAACAGTCTCTACAGACCACCTATGATGAAAATATCCGTTAGCGATCAACAGATACTATGAAATAGATGAAGATAAGTTCAACAACCCTAAATGGCTTTTATACAAATCGTGTTGGTGAGAAGAGAATGATAATGATTGACGACGAGCTTTATTACTGGATAGATCTCTGGTTGCATTTTCGAATAAGGGGATGCTAAAAAGCAATCCATAGTTATGCTGTACTTTAGACATTTATAAGTAAAGAAGTAACATATATGTGAAATCATTGACATAAGAGTAACTTAACTTCAATCAAGTATTGTTTGAAACTTCGCCTGTAGCTCCTCCGGGGGCTACTGCCGGTCTGAAGCCCGGGTAAAGGAGGAGGGTTGGGCATGGGGTTAGCGACCTCATCCCGTAGAAAATCAACTCGCTAAAAAGACGCTAACCAGTAAGTATTGTTTGAGAATTCAGAAAAGCACTATGAATATGGTGGACTGGTTAGATGTTAGAATAATATTATGGAATGCATTAAGCTGCTTGTTTGAAATTGCCTTAATGTTGATTCACTTTCCATGTCTCATACTACTGTGAAATTTGATAGCAATCATCAGAGTTTTGAAGAGATACTCAATGAATTTACTTCTTAAATCACGTGGTTACGTAATGACAAACTGTACAGTGTAAAAAAACCTGTCAGAATGAAGTTGACGCTTTCTAAGAGAAAACGTTATTTGAACCTGATAGAAACAGTATACGTACTACTGTGATATGAGTTCATTTATTTACAACTGAGAAACAATATACTTAAAAATTGAATTCGTACACATTACCCAAGTTAGTAGAAATCTAGGCTTGGTACCTCAGTAGATAATACAATGGATATGTTCACCAAAGTGTACCGGGTTCCAGTTCGTTGATAAGCAACAACACTGGGATGAAGGTTAGTCCACCTGACAAGACTAGATTAAAACAACATGTTCCTCCTGGATACCATTGTTTGTCATCTTTCCAACTCTAATTCGAACTTGTGACTACATGGCATTCATGAGACAGTCTGTACAGATAGCACATTTGTCATGAGAGACTGATTAGTCAAATCAACTTCCGGAAGATACTACCACTTGAAAATATTAACATCACCATAAAAGTTGTCATTGAGGTCGACTCGTTGGAAGGACAAAATATATAAAAGATTTATCAGAATTGTCTATGTAGTTGAATATTTACATCTAGATTATTGTGATAATTCTAGGAGAAAAATTCTATAAAATATGTAGTGGTGGTAGGTCCACCAGGGTGTTTGGTACCTGAGTGGTTGCGCCACAGAATTGGGCTGTACTGTTCGGATTGTAGCGTTGAAGCCTTTATAGTGTCTGGTTCTCCTATAGGGCGGGATTGAGCTGTACTGCTTGGGCTAAGCCTGGGCAGCGTCTGGCTCTACTGTTAAACAGGATTGAGATGTACTGTTTGGGTTGCCGCGTGAACGTCTGGATGGTGTTTGGTTCTCCTGAAAACCAGTGCAAGATTACCCTGACCCATAAGGAAATATTATATAACTATGAACTGTGATAGCTTTGGATATATTGGAAATCAGTGTCATGTAACAATAAGTGGAAAAGAGTGGATACATCAACAGAGTTAAATAAGTAAAGCTCAGGGGAAAAACACCTCACCTTCAGTTTCAAACCAAGAATTTGCATCAGAAAGCTTTTGTCTTCTGCATTATTGGTCATCATTATTTGACGATGTAGAGTATGCAATGGAATATCTCTCGAAGCGATGGAATGTCTTGGCTAAATGACAATAAAACATAGAGATGTTTATCTAGTGTTTGTTTCAATTATGAAATTTGAATTCGATTGACAAAATATTGACATTTTGAAACATCAAGTTTGTTGATCGGAAATGACGGAATTGAAATCAGGAGGGGTTTTTGTGGAGGTTTAGTATTTTCATAGTTGAAAGCGTGAGTCAATTGAAGCTAGACCACCATCAAAAATCTGGAAACACTGGATGGCCGTTTCGTCCTACTATGGAATTCCTCAGCAGTGCGCATCCGCGACCTCGCTTCGCGAGATTCGAACCCAGGACATACCAGTCTCGCACGCGAGCACTTAACCGATAGACCACTGAGCCGGCATTCAATGGTGTTAATGTCTAACTTCAACCAATCCACGAAGTTGAGCAACCGTTCACCGATTGTCTTCAATGAGTTCATATCTCACAACAGACGTGGTTTCAACTCCACTGGTCACTGTTTCTCACTAGAACTCCTGGATTTACCTCTTGAAGTCAGTCACTAGTGAGTATATGATTATTATTATTATTATTATTATTATTATTATCAGAAGGGGTTTTTTGTGGAGATTTAGTATTTTCATAGTTGAAAGCGTTAGTCAATTGAATTCAAATCAACACAGTTTGTTGACCAATGTATTTGAAAGTGTTTCTACCTGAAACCTTGTTCCAAACTGATGAGTGATCTAGGTGACATTACTTGACTGTTCATTGGGCAGTTCGATCAAGGAACATAAATCATCCACTCATTTTCCCATTACCATTATATGTTGATAAGCGATGTGCCTTTGATGTCGTCTTCTCGCAAGATATCAATTCATTGTAGTCAACGATCAAATATATCGTCTTTCTCTATTCCCACACCTAACTGAAACATATGGTATTGTGGTTAACAACCGAATTTGTTTTTAGTTTATATCTTATTAGTGCAAATCAGTTTCTAGTGTCTTCATTATCCACTCAATCATATCGTTTAAACTCCAATCCGAAACAATTAATTCCTCTATGAATGGGATAAATATTAGTGATGGCTATTCGTGATAATGTATAGATTTCCTGTGTTAATGAGCCCCCAAATACCCTGGTACGGATAAGAGTGAAGAGAGTCCACTTTCCCACTCGAAATACTCTCATATGGCCACGCGTATAAAGCCTCTGTCAGCGAAGCCCTACTCACTGTCTTCTTCAACGGGAGTGTTGTTTACGAAATTGAAAGAACGAAAAGAGAATGTCCGGTGCTTTAACCGGGTTGGTGGACACGGCGAATCCACTTAGGGGAGTTCGAAAACCCTGATTCCAAACCAATGGTGCACATGAGCTGACTCCAGTATCCTGAGGAAACAAATGGCATATGAATCAATCATTGGTCGCCGGCTACCATGGAACTGCATCTCCTCACGATGCTCAACTGCCTTAGGGATCAGATCTTTCGGTCGAAGGCTCCTGGTGTGGTCCCTTAAGAAAACCATTGGTATTTGGTTAATCAAGAGTTATTTAATAATTAGACAAGCATTCTGATATTCTTGCTCTCAGTTCACCACCAGCGTATTTCGTCCCAAACAGTTGAATGCTTCAAGTATACTTGGAAGAAATCAGATGGATATTTTTAATGGAAAACCTTATTAATACCATCATTTGATAACTAAAACAATAATCAGCTGGAAATGATATTTATGTGTAACATAACGTTTGTGAGGAATCTGTTAGTCGTTCACCTACAAGATGTTGATCAAAAACATCTGGTAGATTTTTATGGAAGTAATTACATATTAATTATGACTTACTTTCATTGGAGGTTCATCGTTCTCAGTTGAAGACTTGTCTCGACTTCCTTGAAATTCACTAACGTGTAATTTACCCATTCTCTATCAAAAGCAATTAGACAAACAAGTAAACAAAAGGCATTAAATTCGATTGCCACTACTGTCCGTCATTTCCTATTTAAAGACGTCATTTCCATTTGAGAGACTATAAACCAACCAGTTTGGTAGACATCAAAACAACATTCATTAGTTCTATTAATTATTGTTTCAGAAAACATCACTTATACTGTTTTTAGTATGAATCCATTGTAGTTCCTCTCTTTGTCACCGATGCTTGCAGTTTACTGTTGAAATAATATTGAAGATCTTTAGGGAAATCTAAATAATCCATCAGTATCACACAGTGTGGAAAACACGGTGAAACTATTCAACAAGTATATTCACTGTTACAAATAATCAAGTATCATCAATCATCATCATCATCATCATCATCATCATATACATCATAATCATCAACATCTTCATCATAACTATTGAAAGCCGAGTATCGCGGTTTATCGATACTCCACAATAACTGATAGCATGTTGTTTGAATGTAAGATCATTTCATTAAATGATTTAGTGTCAAAATCACATCGCTCTGGATGCATGTGTTTTATTTCACAACAAAAGAGATGCATTACGAGATATGTTCAGAGTTTGGTAAACTTACTAGTTAATTATCAACTACTTTGATAAAGTTCTGTTTTACTTCTCCTTTACTCTCCTGAATTATTCCTACACCACTCTGAGTTTATAATCTCTTATATAGAAGTTCTACTGATCGGTTTCTGGTAGGAGGGTGTTCACATGACAATGTTAGCTCAAACACAGTTGTATAGCCCTTACGGTTGTTTCAACAACCAATTCACTTAGAACAGTTCAAAACCTACATGTTCAAACAGCTGATCTTAGAACAGTGAAGTAGTGAATAATGTTCTGAACTATTTTGGTTGACAGTTACCAATGACACGGAACCTCCTGATATTCGGCCTCTCCCTTATAGATTATACATTTGATCAAGATTTAGGAGAGTGATTACTTGTAAAACTACTTACTTCAACTTGGGTGACTAAGTATTATCTCAACCATAACACAAACTATGACAATCATGTGCATAACCTTAACTAGAAAATAATGTATTACAATTTTATCAATAATTATTCAATTGTCAAGTTAGCAGTATGACATTAAGATGGTGGTTGGAGGTGGTCAACAAGAAACCCTGGACCCGGGTTTCGTGCTACTTGGCACTCGTCAGCAAAGACTTGACACGCATGACATTGATCACCACCCAGTGATCAATCAATTGTGATTACATCTCAGTCCTACAGGAGGTCGGTCGCGGCCCGAATGGCTCAGTGGTAACGTCTCTGAGTGTAAAGCTGAGTGACACTGGGTCGAATCCGTCGGGGAGCACCAGTTCCCCAAGATTACAGATACATCTCGCTAACGAGTGCCACACAGTGATCAATCAATTGTGATTAGCAGTATGACATTGCCTGTCATTAACAAATCGACTGAGTGTCACATATTTAGTCACATATATAGTAGGTGCTTACCGTATCACCATATCTCTGAACATGACTAAGATTCGTTTCACGTTTAACCTCTTTATACTGTTGATCGAGTGTTCGTTGTGTTAAATGATGCTTCAAAATGAAGAGAAACATTAGAAACATTAGATATATTCAACAAAATGCTTAATGTATAAGTAAGTGAAAGGATTTGGTGAATAAAGATTATTGTGAAATTGTGCCTTAGTGGTTTGTCCCCTTGTCTTCCATCATTTCCCATATGGGTTCGAACTCAGTTCCAGCTACCGAGATATATGTATTATTGTCTATCCAAAATTAAGTTAACTTCTATATGTAGGACATAAGCCTGCTATTTTTCGCCTTCATAACCAACACTATTTTGATGATGAGCCTGCAATGTAATTAATAACAGTTGTGGTTCGACAACACACTACCATATATCATTCATCATAAAAATCCATGGGCAAACTAAACAACTGAATAGGTGTTTTCTACGAGGACCGTCATCACATAGGAAACAGTGATTGTTTAGATTATGCTATCCAATAGACATAAGACTAAGCGTGCATGAAAGTGAAGGCATGAGCTTTGGAAGTCGAAGCTAGTCACTTAATCTTAGAAGGTAAGACTTGCATTGTGTTGTATTTTAACTTGTACAACAAACACATGCTTGTATCCTGTATAAAACTGAGCTTCTCCAAAATTAGCTAAGATAACACAAGTGACTTTCCATTTATTAATTAGTGTAAACAATCTAGTTCTAAGAGTGGTTCAGTGGTGATTCACATCACTTAGGACTATTCTGAATTTGAGATGGTGGAGAAGATTTATAGCTCAGGTGGGTGATTTTGATGGAGTTATGCTCTCTGAGCTGGTTGGTTTGGTCGTGGAGCTTTCATCGTCCTTCTGAACGACGACATCATCAGCATAAACTTCTACCCGAATCGGTAAACATCCAAAGCTTTTTATATCGGATTATATGTCTAAAATGATTTGATATTGTACCAGTATGTTAAAGGACAGATATAGATATTTGTATAGAACCTACTGTTTGTGAGTCAACAATCCAGTCGTATGAGTATAAATCAGCCAGACAAGTAGTTATTGTTGGATCATCACAAAATGTACCATAACTAGATTCAGTTGGACTAGCAGCTGTAGTCGCATAAACTGTAAAGTAAAAAGGAAAAATCGAAGAAGTATTAGATGAAAATTTCTTCCAAATGCAACGTTACACATTCAAATTCTAAGAGACGATAAAACGTGAGTACGGTTGTGTGATTGCGAACAATTCAGAGACATGCCACATGGTCTCCAACCATTGGTTACAATTATACCACAAATCCCGACCAAGAGATCCTCACCTATATGGTTTAGTTCAATGGTCAGTATTTTCATGAACTGATGTCATGTCTTAGTTTGACTGTCCCTAGCTTTCTTCCAACCTACTCCTACAACAGGCGGTATCGTCCATTTAGGTAGTTGTTAGACGGACACACGTAATGTATGTCCTAAACATCACAGTTGAGAAGTGTCCATTACCTCATAAATCCATTTGCTATATCTGACTAGTACTCTACGTTTAACCTCAGAATTTCCCAATTTTTGCTCCTAATAACACTAGAGATCTTATTGTTCATGATCAAGTTTATTTGTCACTTCTGAGAATTCTTTCTATCCCAACAATCAACCCTTTTCTTGTGACTTTCTTTGTTAATCATACATGACTAATCACAAATCACAGAACCGATTGTTTAAAATATGTTCTTACAAAACGATTTGTGTAGTATCGAAAGGAGTGAACAATTCATATTCGACACAAGTGAATTTAGACGACATCTAGACACACCATATTACTATGCTCATTAAAGTATCCAGTGGGAATATTCAGCTATCTATCTATATCGATTGTTCCATCCACAAAGCAATGAGATGTTCTTGTGCTATTCATATCTCACTGACATCGCAAATGAAGTCCTCGAGTTCGCATACATTACATCTGCAATAATATAACTGTTCGTGGTACCTGTTCAAGTATCTGCTGAGTGTGAACATGAATTCACAATGGAATTCCCTCAGAAGAATGTCAATAAATGATGGAAAATAACAAAATTGTCATGATTCATATATCTACATCTTTGTCGATATGAAATGCTAAGTGATAGAATCTTCACAATTCCAATGAAAGCACAACCATTATGTTGTACTTAATCTATAGACAATGTCAATTTCATTACTGCTTTCATTCAATCAATATACATGCCATAATACACCTTGAACCTACACATATATTCCCACTTGAATTCTAATACAACACATAGCTAACATGTGTTATATTGAAGTATGGTGATGTTGGGACTCCTAGTTTATCCTAGAACATTTGTTGACTAATGGATTCATGATGACAGTTAACTTCCTGACCGTGTTCATGGAATTTCACTGACGACGATAATCTTAAGTAAAAAACGCAAACGGTCAACTGTACAGTGATAATTTGCACTTCTTAAGTGGACATACCTCATGAACTGTAAACCGTTACTCGTTATTCCTGAGAACTCCTCAACTACAAATCCTCACATCAGATGATACACCAAAGATAATAATCAAATAAGCTAAATAATCATATTAATTGTGTTGTGAAAAAGGGTACTGATTACAAATTGAACTCACTACTTAGATTCGACGGTAATATTCGTTGGAACATGGAACCTGATTCACATGCTTCAATATAAATCACCAATTTTGAATAACGTTTGTGACTATGTAAGTATTTCAACGTTGACATAAATTCTTTGGCATATAACTTGAAAGAAAAGTACAGAAACAGGAAATAAGGTGAATTGACTATCATGTTATAAATGTATAACACATAGCTGACTTCACAATTGATTGATTACTGGGTGGTGATCTATGTCATGGGTGTCAAGTTCACCAGAGAGCACCAGTCCCCTCAAGATCACAGGTACACCTTGCTGACGAGTGCCAAGTAGCACGAAACCTGAGTCCAGGGTTTCCTGTTGACCACCTCCAACCACCATCTTATCTCAACATAGCCGACTTACATTTTGAGTGACATAGCTCAACATCGTTCACAGTTGAGCAAATACGTTCACTCTTCATCTCCATCCAGATCTTAAGTCAGAGTATACTTTCATTAATATCCATTCATTTTGTCTTATCGAATCCTTTCATTACAGCTTGAACTGTCTAACTATCAGCTTCTGTTATTCATCTTTTTGTGAAATACCATCTTGAAGTAATGTACATTCATGACAGTCTTACTGTTGATTACTACTGACTAGCAAACATATCATTGACATGAAAGATGGATAGTGGCTAGCAGTGGAATTCAGTTTGACGCGCGTTTCGTCCTATTCGGGACTCGTCAGCTGGATGTGCATGCATCTCAGAGTTGATGTTCACTCTGGGACTCGAATCCAGTACCTTTCGCTCCAAACGCCATCACGTTATTCACTCGGTCACTGAGTCTTGATAGCCACTTACTTGTGCGATGGGATGAAGTTTAAATTCATTTAGTATTGTTTGTTTGAATCTTCCCATCGATGTGTTAGGACTGCAACTGGTCAGTCTCTAATTGGCATTGACAGCTTCAAGTGTTTACATATTGGTTAAATATGAAATTTTAATCATAATCACCTTTCAATCATCCTTATCATCAGCCTCTACAGTTATAAGTTCATATTGATTGTGATCTCTTTTAAAAAGGCCAAATTGAGGCACGTATTAATGTATTTGACAATGTTATATGTTAAAAAAGTTGTGAAACGTTTACATCTTCTATTACGACAGAGATACTTCAAAATTATGTTATTTGCCAAATTAGAAAGGTCATTGAATAAAGGTCAGAAGTGATTACGGAGTAAAGTGTTCAGTCATATGCAGTATAATAAGTAATATAACAAAAATGTAAATGCGAAAAAATATTATAATTATAGACTTATAACTAAAGCTTGACGAAGTGAAACGACATTTCCTACATATACAACTATCATCACCATTCAATATTACTGGTAGATAACAGTTCGAATATCGTTGGAACTAAATTCATAAGTCACTGATTATGTATTTGAAACATTTTAGAATCCACGTTGACGATCGTAGGTGGAGTTTTGTTCTCTGAGTTGGATAGTTTGATCATGGGGCTTTCATTGTTCTTCTGAACAATATCATCAGCACAATCTTCAAATGAAAATGAAATGTTCAGATTTTACCACATGTGACTCACAAATTGTCCTGTTGACCTCGATCTTGATTGGTTATTGTTTACCTTTAACCTGTCATCGCCTACTTTTCCATTTCGACTGTATCTTCCATTGATGTGATTCTTGGTCCTATATTTGTTCACCATTTTTCTGGTTAGTTGATAGACTGGATCGATTTCAACGTGTTTGTTGATTGTTAAGTGACCTGAGTGTCAAGCTGCTAAAAAGTTTCTGGTGCTTTTAGTATTCCCTCTGTCCAAGATCTCAACAATTCGTCAGTCGAATGTGGGTCGGCAGTTGTCCACATTCATTGATATAAGGAAAGATATTTCATGGCGTTTGACCTCTAATTGATGTTCGTGCAGGCGATGATGAATGGGCGTCAACTTTGTCGAATGTTGTGTTTTTCGCATTTGGAACACTTTATTTTGTAGATGATATTCGGTTTTTCTTCCTTTGTCATTTCGTCCTTCGGTTTGCATAAGATTAGTTGGAGTAATGTTGCTGGTTTATGTGCTACACCTATTCCAAATAGCTTCAACAATCTTGCTGTAATTTCTCACATGCCTTATATATATGTGGTAGGATGATCCGTTTGTTGGTCTCCGTACTTGACTTTGTTCCCAATGATGAGTTGTGTTGATGAGTGGGTAGCAATTCTTTTGAAGGAAAGTCTTCAGATATTTCCGTTCATTTTTCCGTGCCCTAAGTGTGCTGCAGTGTCTTCTTGTGCTCCTGAGTTAAGTTTTTATGTAGTTGAGTTTTTGCTTTACTATCACTGTAAGTGAGAATTCGATCTGTGTGCGTCTGCTTTAGATATACTTGAATCGCCAGTTTTCTTTTGTTGATTTCGTTGATTAGTACATCTGAGAATAGTAGTTTGTTGTTTGACTGCTTTTCCATTGTGAGGTTTATGTCATCGAAGACGTTGTGGACTAAATTGTAGGTGTTTACCAGTTCGTCCTTCTTCACGATGACGAACGTGTCATCTACATAAGGAATCCCAATTCTTGGCTTAACCACTGGTAAAATCGAGTCTTTCAGTCTCTACATCTACACTTATGTAATAATTCTTCATATTAGAGTCCCATTTTGATATGGAACAGCGACCAATAGCTACCCTGACCATCAGTGGTTGTCTAATTGAGATCAGTCCGTGATGTCAATTCTAAAATTCAACAATCTCTACAATGGCTATTTTAGCACTGATGAGGAGTTCCATACTAGGATCTCCACCAATCACCATTCTGAAAAGGTTTCATTATTTGGATTATTTCGACAGTCAAATATTTACATTTTTCAGGTACTTGTTGAACCTCATTAATGTATATGAAATGTATTGATCACCACGTGCAGTTTCTAATACATGACGTACTATAAATTAGTTGATTAGTGTATCTAATGATCATGTGAAATCCATTCAATTCATACCGTTTCATCCATAAATCTATAGAGTTTTGAGATAACTAATGTAACTTCGTTGCATGTATCGATTTAACTAGTCGAATGGTCACGATACACATTGATTGATTGGTTGATTGATAGAATCTCACTAGCACATGACGTGACTGATAAGTGTCACCTCTGAACGGATTAGATATCAATTACAGATTGCGATTATTCTAATAATCAATAGCGATACTGGAGTGTATATAAGTTATGTTGACAAAATAATTAGTAGGTAACACCAATCGGAAGTGAAAAGCCTGTTAACAAATGTCTAAGAAGATCGAGTTGAAGAGAACAGAAGAAAAATGGGAAGGAATTGTGAACTGGAAGAATCATACACAATGTGAAGGGAGAATGATGGAACCTTGCTTATGAAGTATTCAGTGTATGGTTCTCATATTTTGCCAAAATATTCTGTACGATAAGTATAGAATCGGATATACCCAACTGAATGTTCGTTCATTACAATACTACTCACAAATATTGAGTAGACGTTTCATATTTGCGAAACATTTCAGCTAAACTTTTATCAACATAAATTGTGACAATTCCGTTTGCTGTCTCTTAATATAAGTGTCATTCGTTGTTTCCTGTCCATTTGTCCATTTTGCTCACAATCTGAATTGACAAACAGAGTTTTCAGATTCTGTGTATCTGATCACTAACCAGGATAGAACAAACTGTGATTCTGACTTTCGAGTCACTATCATCCAACGAACATAATCTACTGTAGTAAGTGACTGAGCATTTGATCTCTTTTACATACATTAGAACATTATCAACGAATCAGGCCGATTGCTAGTTCAGAAGGTTGGTGGATCTAGTAACTTGAGATAATTGGAGACAGTTGGAATCAGTATCATCTGTGTGGAAATCGTTCCAAACTACTACATAAGTTAGGACTTTCTAGTCAATTAAATAGGGAGATATGATCCATTCTACATCACAAAGTTATCCGAAAATCACGTGATGAATTTTAACCACTTCCTACTTGAAAGACACAAATACCAAATTATAAATACAATTGAACACTGATATACACTTACTTCATCATCAGGGAAAGCAATTAGACCCGGTGCACCATGATCAGTGAAGTATATGAATACATCATCATTTTTTCCACTATGAACAGAATATAAACAAAGTATCTGATTAGTAGATGGATAAAGATCACTTAGATCGACAACAGTTTGAATGTCAGTTCAAACCACTGACTACTGGATAACGGTCATGTATCAAGTTGATGATTTTAGACATGAAACCACACTACTAAATCACATTATTCACGTTACTCTACTAACGTTCTTATCAAATCGATGGAGCCGAACATTCATGATTAGACGACAAAAACTTTTCAGATAAGTGGTCGGAAAAAAGTCACAGAGAAAAATGTAGTATCTCGAGACTGATATACTACACCAATCAAACTAGTGTATATGTATGTCATTCATTTCGAAGTTGCATGTCATCATGTAAACTTAGAATTCGTGTTAGACTACTAATTCTCATCAATAGGGAGCCAACATTCAGATTCCTCTACAGTTATTAATCATTTTCAAGGCTTCTTTCAAATTGAATGGAATCAATCCACTCTAACAGTTTCAATTCTACACAATTTGGAATCAAATTCAGACGATTTACTACAAATAGTGTTCATACAGAAAGTGCGATACTGTAGAAATAAGACGATGAGTGCCCCCCAATGCACTGGTTCGATCGAGAGTGGGGAGAGTCCGCTCTCCCTCTCAAAATGCTCTCACATGGCCACGCGTATATAGCCTCTGACAGGGAAGTCCTACTCACTGCCTTCTCGTGGTGGAGTGTTGTTATTTACGAAATTGAGAGGACGAAATGCGAATCTCAAGCGCTTCAACCAGGTTGGTGGACACGGAAGGTCCACCTAGGGGAGTTGGAAAACCCTCATTCCAAACCATCGGTGCACATGGGCTCCATTATCCTCAGGGAACAAATGGCGTATGAATCAATCGTTGGTCACCGGCTACCATTGGACTGCATCTCCTTACGATGCTCCACTGTCTTGTGGATCAGACCTTTTGGTTAAAGACTCAGGGTGTGGCCCCCTAAGAAAACCACCTGCTTCAGTTTGGGCACCTGGGCAGTATCACAGCCCTCACACAAGTCGAATGAGATTTGTGCGGCGCATATATATCTGGTGCCCATTTGTACCAATATTTATGTATTTATATAAATAAATAAATAAAGTCTATGAGTACCAATCCATGGAAAACGTATATTCTATATTTCCTCTGTGGAAAGTTGATAGTTTTGATCCTAAAGTAAGCACACTGTGATGTTGAATCACAACTAAGTGAACACACTAAGAAAATCAATACTGATCAATAAATAACCGTTAAGAACTTATTATCCAGTAACCAAACAGTGAAACTGAGAAATTTCTCACAACCCACAAATGACATTACACTATTAGACCGATGAATTTCATGGTTGGATGTAGTCAATGAGAATTGATGAATGATTAGGAGAAAGTGTCATCATTTCTACGGTCCAAATTAACGCATTTCCAACTCTGAGTTGATTCGTTAATTCAGAGTATTTCGAAATTCTATCTGACTCTAGTAACTATTTTCACGAATTACAGTTTATACGACAATAATACAGATCCAGACATCTGATTATAATCAATACTGATGAATTCCAATGCAGTTTGTAATACAATACGAACGTCAAGATAGTCAGTTATACTGTACAGCGCTGAAACGTGGAGAACTACTACATCCATTGTCATGAAGGTACAAGTATTTATAAACAGTTGTTTACGCAAAATACTCAACATTCACTGACCAAATACTATCAGCAACAGCGTTTTATGGGGGAGGACAAACCAGCTTCCATCTGAAGAGGAAATTAGGAAAAGACGTTGGAAGTGGATAGGACATACATTAAGGAAATCACCAATGTGCATCACAAGGCAATCCCTAACTTGGAATGGTGAAGGGAAGCGGAAAACAGGAATCTCAAAGAACACATTACGTCGGGGAATAGAATCAGATATGAAAAGGATGAATGTTAACTGGAAAGAACTGGAAAGGATTGGCCAGGACAGGGTTAGATGGAGAATGCTGGTGGGTGGCCTATGCTCCTCGACGAGAGGTAACAGGCGTAATTAAGTAGGTTGTAATACAAATTATAAATTTTATTACTGAGTAATAGCTTCCTGTCAACTGTATCCAACTATCTTACATCGAAGTATTCTGGAATTGATATTGAATGGATTAATCTAGTGACCACAATGCAACTTCATTGATAGAATGCTTTCATCACTGAGAAGAAACAAACATGACATTGACTATTGTTGAATTAAAACCATCGATGATGGTCAGTGGTTACTCTGTCTACTGGTTGGTAACCACTCTGACTGCGAGAATGTGTGATATTTGTTCACATTCAATGGATAGTACCAGTTCCCTCAATATTCGACAATCATGTTGCTGACGAATGAAAAGTAATATGCAACCAAGACCAAGCAGATCTCCATACTGATCTTCTTGAACTATTCAAGGTGCATTAAGATTATTAACGTCATTATTTATGTTAAGTAATACAAAAGTGTGACAATAAAAGCAACTTACCTTTTCAAAACTTTCCCACCAGCGCTTTTATCTCCCTTCAAAACTTTCAGAAAAGTTTTCGAGTTGACTTTCTAGAAATATAAGAAAATTATTTTCTATTTGTTGAATCAGAGTGTGGAAAGACGAAATTCAAAATGATCATCTATCAGACGTTGATGAATCATAAACGCATTTTATTCTGTCTTGTATATAAGGACAAGTAACACTATCCATTAATTCAATATTTTAGGATAGCAGAACAAACCTATTTGTACAAAACTAACTAGAGTAAATTTACTTTACATACTTAGTTACTTACTTACGCCTGTTATCCCTCGTCGAGGAGCATAGGCCACCCACCAGCATTCTCCATCCAACTCTGTCCTGGCCAATCCTTTCCAGTTATTTCCAAGTAACATTCATCCTTTTCATATCTGATTCTATTTCCCAAAGTAATGTGTTCTTTGAGATTCCTGTTTTCCGCTTCCCTTCACCATTCCAAGTTAGGACTTGCCTTGTGATGCAGTTTGGTGATTTCCTTAATGTATGTCCTATCCACTTCCAACGTCTTTTCCTAATTTCCTCTTCAGATGGAAGCTGGTTTGTCCTCCCCCATAAAACGCTGTTGCTGAAACGCTGTTGCTGATAGTATTTGGTCAGTGAATGTTGAGTATTTTGCGTAAACAACTGTTTATAAATACTTGTATCTTCTTGACGATGGTTGTAGTAGTTCTCCACGTTTCAGCTCTGTACAGTAGGACTGACTGTTTTGACGTTCGTATTGAAGATTCTCACTTTGAAGTTAGTTGACAGTTGTTTTGAGTTTCATATGTTCTTCGATTGTAGAAATGCTGCCCTTACTTTGCCAATCCTCACTTTTACATCTGCATCCGATCCTCCTTGTTTATCGATGATGCTTCCCATGTACGTGAATGTTTCCACCTCTTCCAGAGTTTCGCCATCAATTGTGATTGGGTTGGCGTTTTCTGTATTATATTTGAGAATCTTGCTTTTACCTTGGTGTATGTTGAGGCCTATTGAGAGTAAATTTAGCTCAGATAAAAATGGAAAAACACACAAGCCAACAATATGGTTTTGAGTTAGATCATCATTAGTCTTCATTGTACGCCATAGCTATAGCCATCTTCTCAGGAGTAGTTGAATTTGTAGATGCTCATTGAAGTGGCAAACTTTGAAAACTTTTTCTTTGTTTCAGTATATATCACTGATCTACTGGTAAATACCAACGCAAAATTAGCTGTATAGAAAATCTTATTAAGTGTCCTTGCTAATCTATTGGGTAGGACATCTCTAGCCACGTCCTAGTTGAATTGTAATTTTAAGAATAGACTTTTCTTATCAGTAGTCAGTGACTCTAACTTATTTTTCCCCACATGCATGTACATCTTTAGAAGACTTCTAGGATACCCGATCTTCATCAGTATGCTATTAATAAACTCCAAATCCTTCTTTATGATATCATCTGAGATCTTTTTGCTCTGCTCGTGAGACATTTAACCTGATTTCTTTTGTAGCGGGTGGGTATACAAGTGTAGAAGTATGCGTATTGGAATGAAGAGGAGCTTTTTATATACACTCTACCTAATTTGATGTCCAGAAAATTAAGTTTATCTTCTCACATCCTCACCGTTGCAAATAATTGTCAGGTGTATACTGTTGAGACGATGTAGGAGTTCTTTTTTATTAGTATTCCGCACTACGATGTGGCTGCAGTGTAGATCTGGTTTGTTGATAGTCTCGTTAGGAGTTCCATTTTCTAATTTAGCTGAGAAGATATCAGCTAAAAATTGGGCTTAGAGGTGAACTCAGAGCTATTCCATAAATCTATCTACAGTAAGTATTGTTCAAAACAAAATGAACGTTCACCATACACCTTAGGAGTAAGTCTTTCAAACTATTTCAGGAAAGTCAATGTTGATGTGATTTGTCGATATTTACTTACATAGAAACTTGATTGTCTCGACTAGTGGTACGTTGGCAAATGAAGATATGTGATCTGGTGAGATCGTGTATTTTCTATTAACATTCATATCTTGCATTTCGGAAACAAAGTTGAGAACGTCTTTGACGTCCCTTCTTACGGCCGATTTCTTCACAGGCTCCAAGATTCTAATTAACTACTTTGTAGTGTTTTTTGAGATGGAGAATTGTACAAATTTAGAAGTAGATATAGAGGAGGAAACTACTTATGAACTTTGGGCCAACCGTACAGTCGTGATGTATGTGAATCATTAGGCTCGGACAAAATTTTGCTCCATTGCTTTAGTTCCTTAAGAGATTGATCAGTTGCTGTCCTTACTATCATCAAGAAAACGTCACAAAATTATCAGGTACTAAACAACAGTTAGTCAGTCGTGGATGCACACTACTGAGGAGTACCATAATAGGTCGAAACGACTGTCCAGCGCTTCCAGGTTTTCCATGGTGGTCTAGCTTCAATTGACTCATGATTTCAACTATGAAAATAATGAAATCTCCACAAAACCCCTTTTGATCTGTAAATATAATTACTTACTTTACCGCGATAATCTATCACCACTCCTTTATACCAATCTTTATGGTTATAATCATTAAAAAGTTTCCCAGGAAATGGATTCCTAAAAGATTGATGCAAAACAACGTGAAGATAACTGACATGCACAAGTTACAAATTAACATTATAATCCAAATGTACATTGATGGAAACTATCAAACTTTGATGCAGTTGTATTCTGGAAAGTGGATGTTATACTTGTGATACTTATTAGACAGCTAGTTCGTCGACAGATGTTGATTGCCATTCGAAGAAAAGATCAAAAGTTGAGATGTGCCATTATTTTCAACAACTGAACTATAGACAAAGATGGACAGTGGCTAGCAGTGGAATTCAGGACTCGCGTTTCGTCCTATTTGGTACTCGTCATCTGGATGTACCTGCATCTCAGAGTTGATGTTCACTCTGGGACTCAAACCCATCCTGTAGACATCCTGTAGATTGTGTTGAGGCTTTAGATGGGTTTCCAGTTGACTACTTCCAGCTACTTACAAAGTGTAAGACAGTCGTTTGAATTTCGTACAGAAATTCGACTGGAGATACATTTAAATACTTTCGAGAATGTAAACATTCTAAGTGTAACTTCAGTTGGAATCAATTCATCTTCATGATGAAACTTCAATTCTAAAATAAGTTTCATGACAGACTGACATCAGATGAAGGATGATTGAAAGTCACAAAAGGAAGAAAAGAGGTTAAACCCCATTTAGTAACCCTTAATTAATGTTCATGCACTCACTCACAGTTCCTTAATGAATCAAAGATAGAATTTCCTATTTTTCGACCAGCATATTTTTATTCAGTTTAATGTGTGTGTGATTTCATCGTTTATGGAATCCTTCAAGAATCCAACTGCCTATAATTTGGTAGATGAAACAGATTTTAAGAACTGTAATCTAGTGGTGGAAATACGAGTGATTAAATGTGAGTCACTCTTTGGACCACTGAAACTTAATGATGTGATGTGTTTAGATTACTCTTTATATTTCACGTATATGTACTGGTGCGGGTGCGGGATCGTGGATGCACACTGCCACTGAGGAGTCCCATGATTTGGCGAAACGGCCGTACAGTGCTTCCAGGTTTTCCATGGTGGTCTAGCTTCAATTGGCTCGTGATTTCAAATATCAAAATATTGAAATATCCACAAAAAACCCCTTCTGAAAAATAAATCTGCAGTATATTATCTTGGAATAAGAACAAGTTAGCATTATAAATAAAGTACGTATGTGGTGTTTTCTTCAACAAAGTACCTCATGACTGTGACAAATCCGAAGTATACTGAATGTTCAACCCAAAACATAGACTCTTCAACGTGTTCACTATATAAGACCTGAATATTTTCCTTCAATAATGTATGGGTATCAAAGGATCATGGATTTCTAATTAATTACTATGGTAAGTGAATTCAATACATTATGTTTCAGTACATATTTGTCCCATTACACCGAGAAATGGAGACAGACATGAGAAGAATGAACAAAAATTGGATAGAACTAGAAAGGAAAGCCGAGGACAGAGTGGGTTGGAGAATGCTGGTCGGTGGCCTATGCTCCATTGGGAGTAACAGGCGTAAGTAAGTAAGTAGGTAAGTACATATTTGTCCCTACTGTTGCCGCTACTTTGACGTGGTGGTCGAGCTTGCCTATCGTGATGAACCAATCGAGCTATACTGGCTTTAACAATCGTTCCTCAAGGTCCTACCATCCCAGACAGGTCGGTTGAAGAGCGGTAAGACTAAAAGCAGCAAACCCAAGTTCCGAAGGCGAAGTCGTGCTGTTCACTGTACAGAGGTGTGACAGCGGTAAGGTGTTTCCTTCAGGCAGCCAGCATAACAGCGATCCTGCCTTCCCACAAGGAGGGGTGGGGTTAGAAAAGGTCGACCCTAAAAATGCAAACCTCACCTTATCTCACGGATATCCGTCTCCGGTGGTAAAGACCCAACAAGTATGGAGCTAACACAAAAACTACCCACAAAATGGTCGTGTGTGACCGACCTCAAGCAATTGTCCCTTGGGCACTGCGGTCATGCTCTCGAGTTGCTAAGACCACCTCTAACCCAATTTCCTTTTCAGGTACCTCAAGAAGAACCCTTCCACGGTGTGGGCAACCGGGAAGTGATAACTGCCCTCATACCTCTAACAGCACTCAAGACCACTGTATTCATAATCAATCTGCTGTCCAATTATTGGGAATCAAACTTATCGAAAATCTAAACAATTCGAAGTAGACACTAATTACTGATAATTGAAATGGATTCTAGTCAGCTTGTTCATTTCCTTATAAGTTGCACTATACAAATCATTCAATAAACAGTCCATAACTACACTAATTTGTACATCAAAACAAAAACAGTTTTTGGTTTATTACTTACATCAAATTATAAGCGATATCATCATACATCATTGTGATAATATGCTCAGGTTTTATACCCTTTGAACGTAATACATGATAAGCATGACAGACATCTGCCTATAGTTTTGTAAAAAAAAAATAAAATTTCAATGAATGAGAAATTATTTAAACAAACACAGATTATAAACAATGAGTTGGAGAATACTGGTCGGTGGCCTATGCTCCATTGGGAGTAACAGGCGTAAGTAAGTAAGTAAGTAAGTAAGTAAGTGAGTCAGTAAGTAAGTGAGTCAGTAAGTAAGTAAGTAAGTAAGTAAGTAAGTAAGTAAGTAAGTAAGTAATACTGATCAGGCACGTCAAAGTTTCAACGTCTTCCACAGCTCCTCCATCAAATACGATCGGGTTAATGTTCTCCGTGTTTTAATTCAAGATCTTGATTTTTCCATTGTGTATACTGAGGCCTTAGGATGGAGAGGCTTATGATAAACTGACTACCTTGACCTACATTTGTTGTTTATGAGACAAAAAAGCTAGATCATCTACGAAGTCCAAATCATCTGGTTGCATGGAAGCTGCCAATGTTTTCCGGATTATGTTGACGATCTTCTCAGATATACTGTGGTGTCAAAGAAGACTTCACAAGGTCATACTATCCAAACTGTCAAACGCTTACTCATAGTCAATGAAATTGATGTATACTGACAAATTACGTTCAATTGATTCCTGAACAATGATCCATAGTGTCACGATTTGGTCTGTGCAACACCGTTCCTTACGGAATCCGACCTGTTGATCTCGAAGCTGGGCATCTGCTGAATCTTTTTTTAGTTTGACAACACTTTTGAAAACTTTATCTGGTGCTGATATTAGTGCTATGCTCTGTAGTTTTCGCATTTATTAGCGTCTTGATGAGATACCTCTACTTCCGATCTCTCAGTACTTTCTGAAGTTCACATCGAACATCTTCGCAGTCGCATCTACATCTGACTTCAGTCCCTCAGATAGTACACTGCCCGGTACCGCGGCCTTGACATTCCTGATTTGCTTAATGGACTTACTGGTTTCTCCTATTAATGGTGTGATATCATTTGAAGGTAGATCTGTATGCGCTGCTTCGATGCCCCAGGAGTTCACTGAGGCTAGTTTATTCAAAAGCTCTTAAAATGTTCTACCCACCTATTAAACTGCTCTTGAATCTCAGTGATTGACTTACCTTCTTTATAATCAATCAATTCTGTTTGATGATACAGTCAAATTAACTAAAAAAGTAACTCACTTCATTTGATGCTATCTAGGTGATTGAAAAATATTTAAACTGAAGCGGAATAATTTTTTTAAAAATTTATTTAAACACATAAATATTGGTACAAGGAAGCACCAGATATAAATACTCCACACAAATCCCATTTGATTTGTGTAAGGGCTGTGATACTGCTTAGGTGGCCAAACTGAAGCAGATGGTTTTCTTAGGGGACCACACCCAGAGCCTTTGACCTAAAGGCCTGATCCACAAGACAGTGGAGCATGGTGAGGAGATACAGTCCCATAGTAGCCGGTGACGCCATTTGTTCCCTAAGGAATATATTTAGTTGTAGTATATCTTTATCATCTTTCTTGTACTATGAATCATATAAGATGTTTTTGAGTTATAGAGAGCCCATATCGATTAAATAAAGATCTAGTTTGAAATCCTTCAATAATTCATGAGTACGAAACTTTACAGATGATTACAAAGACAATTTAACAATATAGGAAGTTAGGAAGTTAGATATTAACACCGTTGGACGCCAGCCGGCTCAGCGGTCTATTGGTTAAGGGCTGTGGCGCGAGACTGGTAGGTCCTGGGTCCGAATCTCGCGTGTGCGGGATCGTGGATGCGCACTGCTGAGGAGCTCCATGGTAGGACGAAACGACCGTCCAGTGCTTCCAGGTTTTCCATGGTGGTCTAGCTTCAATCGACTTATGATTTCAACTTTGAAAAATACTGAAATCTCCACAAAACCCCTCCTGAATATAGGAAGTGTTTTAAAATCTGGTAGGTCAGAAGCACACACATTCTACTTCAGTTTACTACTTACATTAAGTGGCTGTTACTCATTATAATCTTTATGTAGTTTATAAAATTCAATGAGGCTTTATACACTTTCGGATTGATACTTTTTTAATAAACGTTAAGATCATGAATCAATTCAAACTAGCCCATCATAGAAAACCAGAAAACAATGAACAGCTGTTTCGTCCTATTGTGGGACTCTTCAACAGTACACATCCATGATCCCGCCCCATGAGATTTAAGCAAAACAAAAACAAGCAAACATTATTAGATTTATTTACTTACTTGATGTCTATAATTGAAATAACCATTAGATCCAGCTACTAATACAGCCCATTTATTATTATCACTAACAGTTTCATCGGATACTTCATAATTTGTATCTAATTGACATTTGACTAATAGAATATGTAAGATGCTAATAAGAAATAAAGAGAATAGCATCATATCAATAATGGTGGTGGTGTTTTAATGTATTTGAATATTGAGAAAATACTATTGAGAATTTATAGTAAAAACGTAATGAACTACTTTATTATTCAATAGACTATACCCCCTTCATAGACTTTGTATCTAAGACGAAGAAATCATTCTATCACTATGTCATCGTCATCATCACCAACACCATTAACTTATTTGTTTGTTTGTTTGTGCGTGCGTGTTTGTTTGCGTGTGCGTGTGTGTGATTGTGTTTTTTTTGTTTTTTTTCTAAATATTTATCAGAACAGGAACAAGTTCAATGTACAATAGTCGTTTTTTGGTTGTTGTCGTTGTTGTTGTTGTTTATATCGTATCATTTGAGTTAAAATGAACATGAATGTGAATCAGATTAAAGTGTAAAACTGGTTGTTGTTGTTTCGTTTTTTTTCTTGTTTTTTTTGGTTTTCTTTTTCAAACAGTCAGATTGTATTATATGAATGAAATAGATTCTAAATTCATTTAGTATTGCTTGTTTGAATCTTCCCATTGATGTGTTAGGACTACAACTGGTCAGTCTCTAATTGGTATATGCGCATACTGTGCGTTTTGCCTCGAAATAGCCTTAATTCACAAGCATTGTAAACAAAGATGGATAGTGTCTAGAAGTGGAATCCAGGACGCGCGTTTTGTCCTATTTGGGACACGTCAGCTGGATGTACCTGTATCTCAGGGAAGATTCAAACAAATAATACTAAGTGAATTCAAACTTCTCCCCATTGAACAAGTAAGTGGCTATCAGGACTCAGTAGCCAAGTGGATAACGTGTTGGCGTTTGAAGTGAAAGGTACTGGTTTGAGTCCCGGAGTGAACATCAACACTGAAATGCAGGTACATCCGACTGACGAGTCCAGGATAGGACGGAACGCGCGTCCTGGATTCCACTGCTAGTCACTATCCATCTTTGCTTATAATGCTTGTGAAATAGATTCTTCCTTTTTTTCATTTTTAAAATTTTATCAGTTTATTGTTTTAAACAATTTTAATCTTTAATTATCAGAAGGTGTTTTTGTGGAGATTTAGTATTTTTCATAGTTGAAAGCGTAAGTCAAATGAAGCTAGACCACCACAGAAAACCTGGAAACACTGGACGGCCGTTCCGTCCTATTATGGGACTCCTCAGCGTTGTGTATCCACGATCCCGCGCTTGGGAGATTCGAGCTCAGGACCTGTAAGTCTCGAGCCAGAGCACTTAACCGATAAACCGATGAGCTGGCCGGCATCCAATGGTGTTAATGTCTAACTTCAACCAATCCACGAAGTTGAGCAACCGTTCACCGATTGTCTTCAATGAGTTCATATCTCACAACAGATGTGGTTTTGAACTCCACCGGTCACTGCTTCTCCTTAGAGTTCCTAAACTATTCATATTCATGTTCCTTTTATCATAAGCTTTATTTTGATCTATGAACTATTATTATACGGTTTATCATTCTTGAGTTATACCCAGTCCATTAATTACTGTTCCCCCTATTCAAAGCCACATTTGGCCAAATCTTGTACAAATGTTGTTTTCTATTTTATGGTACGATGTGTGTGGTATATAAACCCAGTATGTTTGGAATACAAGGATTCATACCGCAGAGGCTGTTATTGGTGTTCTGGACTTAACTGGCTGGGCTAGGCAGATCGCAGGACTGGTTAGCACTCTAGACTGCTCGTACGGTTTTCGTGTGTCACTGTTCCAATCGATAATAAGCTGCTCTCCGATTGGCGGTCTTATCAAGTCATACATTAACTAGGCATCCACTCGGCCACAAGATATAACATAAATTCAATATAATCATAAAACTGATGATATGCACATTTATGCATTCAAATGTTCAAATGTCATCCTATTACAACTATTCTGTTTGCTTCTTCTTAACTAACACTAGTCTAAATATCATATGATGCTTTACTCTTCTTTAAGCAGAGACTTATCAGTAGTTTACCAGGAAAAATAGAACTTGTTCAGTGGAGACATATTCAGATTCTGTGATCCTCGTTGATTGACACCTATGTTCTGATAAGAGTGTATCATGAATTCAATAAATAACCATATCAACAAACACAATGAACTGATGAGTCAGTGGGTAAAACCAATCAAACTAGATGTATAGATAATGAGAAGATAACTGTCAGCGAAAGACATCAAATCGAATTCAATCTCGATAGAATAACGTGCAAGTCAAATTCTGAATTATATCTATCAGTTACTAAGATTCTAAAGTTTATACTAAACAAACATTGGAAACCTCAAGTTTCTTCACCACAAGTACTATCATCAACCTATTTATGCTATAAATTGATTAGATTCTTGCTATGCTAGACTACTTGAATGATCAGACCCGCGACGTCTCAAGAGAGAAGATAGAAAACTAGTAAGTTATTCTTAACACAGTGTCAAATATAGGACAAGAATCTCATGTATTTATAGTTTTTGGCTGAAGTAAATCATCATTTCGGACAGTCAATAGGCACATAGGGGATCTTGCTTATCCATCCAATAGGGAAGACACATCGACATTCTAGAATGTTCCCCTAGCGGTGATTGGATGGGATGCCTTCAGCTCTTTATGGGCTTCTTGAGTTTACCAACGAACCATCCTTACACAAACACCATAAAATGTATTCAAATTTTATTTTCATTTTTTTTTACATTAACACTATTTACTAAACCAAAGTTCACAATTTAACACTTTTAGAGATTCTGATAAATGCTGTAATTTGTGTTCAATTCAAGTGGATCAATGTCCATTGTTAAATAAAGTTTAATTATGCTTCTCTTGTCAGAAGGGTTTTTGTGGAGATTTCAGTAAATATATGCTTGAGATCATGAGTCAATTGAAGCTAGACCACCACATAAAACCTGGAAGCACTGGACGACCCCATACGGTATAATTGTCTTGACATTCGTATTGAAAATTCTGATGTTGGTGTTGGTTGACAATTGTTTTGAGTTCCAGATGTTTTTCAATTGTAGATATGTTGTTCTTGCTTTGCCGATTCACGCCTTCACATCTGCATCATCTGTTCATCGATGATGCTGCCCAGATATGTAAAGGTTTTTACATCCTCCGAAACTTCTCCGTCAAGTGTGATTTGATTGACGTATGTTATGTTGTATCGGAGAATCTTGCCTTTCTCTTTGTGTATAATGAGACCTACTGCTGCTGAGGCTGATGATACACTGGTCGTCTTCTCCTACATTTGTTGTTGCGTGCGTGATATAAGAGCCAGATCATCTGCGAAGTCTAGATCGTCCAGCTGCATCCTAGCTGTTGACTGTCTTCCGTGTTTCTCCCCAGATGTTGACGTCTTCATGATCCAGTCGATCGCCAGGAGGAGGAGAAAGGGTGAGAGTAAGTAACCTTGTCTAACACCGGTCTTTACTTCAAACGAGTCGGTGAGTTGTCCTCCGTGGACGATTTGGCAGTTTAATCCATCATTGGAATTCCGTATGATATTGACTATCTTCTCAGGCATTCCGTAGTGTCGAAGAAGCCTCCATAGTGTTTTCCTGTCCACGTTATCAAATGCTTTCTCGTAGTCAATGAAGTTGATGTAGAGTGATGAATTCCATTCGATTGATTGTTCCACAATGATACGTAGAGTTGCGATTTGGTCTGTACACGATCGATTCTTACGGAATCCAGCCTGTTGATCTCGAAGTTGGGCGTCCACGGAATCCTTCATTCTGTTTAACAATACTCTGTTGAAGACTTTTCCTGGTATTGAGAGAAGAGTGATGCCCCTGTGGTTATCTCACTTGCTGAGATCGCATTTCTTTGGTATTTTGATCAGAAGTCCTTCTTTCCAGTCTGTTGGTACTTTCTCTTCATCCCAAATCGTACTGAGTAGAATGTGGAATATCTTTGCAGTTGCTGCTACATCTGCTTTCAGTGCCTCTGTCGGGATGTTGACTGATCCTGCTGCTTTGCCGCTCTTGATTTGTCTGATGACCATGCTGATCTCTTCAACTGTTGGTGAGCCAACATCGATTGGGAGGTCCGTGGGTGCTGCTTCGATGTTGGGTGGATTCAGTGGAGCTGGTTGATTCAAGAGTTCTTTGAAGTGTTCTACCCACCTGTTTCGTTGTTCTTCAATGTTGGTGATTACCTTGCCTTCCTTGCTTTTCACTGGTCTTTCTGGTTTAGGGTAATTTCCAGCAAGTTTCTTTGTTGTATCATACAGTTGTCTCATGTTTCCCTCTCTAGCAACCTTTTTCGCTATCATTGCTAAGTCTTCCACATATTTACGTTTGTCGACTCTGATGCTCCTCTTCACTTGCTTGTTTACTTCTTTGTATTCGGCTTGTGCCTTGGCTTTTTATGCTCTTGCTCGGCTGATATTGATTACTTCCTTCTTGTTCCTTCTTTCTTCAATTTTATCCAGTGTGCCAACAGTGATCTATTCCTTGTGATGGTGCTTCTTGTGGCCCAGAACCTCCTGACATGTTGAAACGATTGCTTCCTTGATACCTTTCCAGTTGCTCTCCATGGTAGTTCCCTCTCCATTGAGTAGATCATGAAAGGTCTGGAACCTGTTGCTGAGCGCTATGTCGAATTTGTTGAGTTTGTCAGCATCTCGAAGAAAGACCGCATTAAACTTTTGTGATGTTGTCCGCACCGTTGTCCAGTATTTCTTAAGTTTTAGTTTCATCTTGGCGACCAGCAAATGATGATCTGATGCTATATCAGCTCCTCTCTTGGTTCTCACATCCTCCATCTACCTTCTGAAACTTTTTGTTGATGCAGATATGGTCGATTTGGTTCTGCGTAGTGTGGTACGGTGAAGTCCATGTGGTTTTGTGAATGTGTTTCTGTGGGAATATAGTGCCACTTATGGCCAGTTTATTGAAGGCACATAGGTTTGCAAATCTCTCACCAATTTCGTTCCTTTCTCCCAGTCTATGTCGTCTCATGACGTCTTCGTATCCAGTGTTGTCCATTCCAACCTTGGCATTGAAATCTCCCATCAGAATGGTCAAGTCCTTTGTTGAGCACCTCTCGACGATCGACTGCAGCCTATCGTAGAATTGGTCTTTATCATCTTCATTGTAGTCGTTGGTAGGCGCATAGCATTGGATGACGTTCATTGTAATGCCCTCTCTCTTTGTTTTGAAGGAGGCTTTGATGATCCTTGGTCCATGAGATTTCCATCCTATATATGCATTTTGTGCTTGTTTGCACAGCATCAGTGCAACTCCTTGTGTATGTGGGGCATTTTCCTCTTCATCACTGGAGTATAACAGGAGCTCCCCTGAAGATAGTCGTTGTTGTCCAACCTGAGTCCAATGTGTTTCACTGACTCCAAGCACCTCCAGGTTGTATTTTCTCATTTCTGCAGCGATTTGGAAGACTTTTCCGGTCTCCCACATTGTCCAGACGTTCCATGTACCTATGAAAATTGTTGCTCTGGTTGTTACGAGGTGCATCGGCCTCATGACTTCCGAAGGAACTCGGCTTTCATCATGAGACGTCATAATTATTCCTTCAACTCCCAGGGCAGAGTTTAAATGGTTTGAATAATTTTTTCTGGTTAGCGTTTCTTTAGCGATTTGGTTTTCTACGGGATGGGGTCGTTAACCCCATGCCAACCCTCCTCCTTTGCCCGGGCTTGGGTGCAAAGCTGAGTGACACGGGATTGAATCCGTCAGGGAGCACCAGTTCCCTCAAGATTACAGGTACACCTTGCTGACGAGTGACAAGTAGCATGGAACCCGGATGCAGGGTTTCCTGTCGACCACCTCCAACCACCATCTTATCTCAACTGTTACAAGTGAATGCATATCGTCATGACGGAGTGAAAATTCCAATAGAGTTAGTAGGATTGAATAACAAGTGTAGCAAATAAATGCACAATATTCTAGAGAAGTTTCTAGAATGTGGAAATAGTAATCGAGGTTCATAGGGCTAAATATTAGTTAATCATATATAGCTAGACGTAAACTGATGATAATTAAGAATAACAGGATTTTTGGTTACTTCGTTAAGAATAGGGAATTAGAATGAACTGAAAGTTGATGGAAACGAAGTAAGGGGAAACAAAAATACAACGTGATCAATTTAGTGTGGTGAAACGATTTACGACTATTGAGTATCTTCTAGCTTCAGTGAAATTCAGTAGACTAGAGCTTAGATGTTTTTCAGTTACCTCGAAGCATTCCTAAGTATTAGATTAATGTCCCCCGTTGAAGGGGGTGTCTTAAAATGCCATCATTACTAGTCTATTCCGTCCGACCATTTTAAAATGTGCCCATAGGATCGAACGTAAGACACACTTCTTATAATTTACATTTAACTGCTTTATCGAGTTCATCTAAATTTATGTAATCGGTTGGTGTTGATGAGCAGATAGTACCTATCAATCCTTGATTCTATGGAATTGCACGTTATGTACAAGATTATCAGTTAGGTTGAATAATTACTTTTCATCAATCCAAGTTTACTGTCACTACGAGGTCGTCACCTTTGAATTTGAGTTGAATGTAAATATCTAAAAATGTACTGGATGCTTAATAATCATAAGTTTCATTAATATTATCCACATTCTACTTTTGTCACAGTCCCGGCTACTAGGTTTGTCAAAATAATCCTGGCTAACTACTTTGACTCCACTGTCAGAATATGGCTAAACTTCCATAAAGATGCTAGAATAAACGATAATAAAAAGAAATAGTTGAATGGATTTCGAAGCGAAACGTTGTGGTCTTTATGAAAACGAAGATTTGATACAAACACGCATTTCATAATTCTTTAAAATATTTGATACGTTTTTCACTTAATAATGTCATGTGAACTGTAATTAGCAGGCAATGGTGGGTGTTCTGGTGTTCACTAACTCTTTCACTTAGTTGTCTGGTAGTATGCCTAATATGTTGTAGCTGTAAATAATTCCCCAAAATCAATAGTTCATTAAGTGTTCGACATTGGATGCTGACCATGTTGTTTAAGTGGACTTGTTTAGCTGAAGGCTTTCGGTCATGCATCCGCACCAGATCACGTTTCAACACAGCGTGGGACACAGCTCCTACGTTTCATTAGCCAGCTTATAGAAAAGGTCCTCGATATATTGGTAACGAATCAAATATATCTTTCCTGCCTCTTCTCGTCTGACTTCTGATTTCTATCTGACTGGGAACGATCGAACATAGAAGGTGCTACTGGTATCCAGTTGTAAAACTAGAATATCCGTTGCATCATCAATGTGTTTCTTCATTCGAGCAGCTGAATTCGTAGATTAACATAAAAGTGGCATAATCAGGTCACCTGTCTGCGTTCCGTTTGACCAAAGACCAATTTAAAATCGAACGTAAGACACACTTCTTATAATGAAAATTTAACTGCTCTAACAGATTCATATAAATTTATGTAGTCAGTTGGTGTTGATGAGCAGACAGTATCCATCGATCGTTTATTCTATCGAATTGCACGTTTTGTATAAGACTATCAGTTAGGTTGAATAATTAATTTTCATCAATCCAGGTTTACTGTGAAGTTGAGCGTGTTGACAACTTCACTTATCTTGGAAGTCTCAGCGGCCATTGTGGTCTGGTGTGTGACAAAATCTCAGCACGGCTACAGATGGCTCGTCTAGCTTTCGCCAACTTGCGTCATTTATGGAGTAGGCAAGATATCCGTCTAGCAATCAAAGGATGGGTTTACTGTGCAACAGTTCGTTCCGTCCTACTTTACGGCAGTGAAACATGGCCGATAAGAGTAAAGGATATTCGTAGGCTACTAGTATTCGATCATAGGTGTCTTCGAAGCATTGCTCGTATATCCTGGGACCACCGGGTAAGTAGTGCAGTTGTTAAGAAAAAGGTACTAGGTAAGGATGGCAAATCGATTGATGAAGTAGTGAAACTTTATTTGTTGAGATGGTTGGAACACGTGTTATGTATGCCCAACCACCGACTGCCCCGACGAGCGATGTTTTATGGTGTAGGAGTAGGTTGGAAAAAGCTAGGGGTAGCCAGACCAAAACGTGGCACAAATCCATGAAGTCACAGACAAGTGGACTGAGTCAAGTTGGTAGGTGTAGACTACCTGGTTGGGATTTGCGAGTTGGTAGCAAACGATGGTTAGAGACCTTGAATGACATGACTCAAAATCGTTTGCAATGGCGAATGTGCATCCACTCTTTGTGTTCTCTCAAATTCTAATCTGAATTCCTCATGTCTCTATCTATTTTCTCTTTACAGATTTATTTCACTGGATTATACTCCTTGAATAACATCTTCAACCCTAAATCTTTCTGATTATTGCTTATACTCTTACTACTTCTACCACTATGAGATTTGAATCGACAATTGTATCTCTGTGTTAATATGGTATGGCAACTCGAACTGATGTACGTACGTACGAAGTTCTACGTTGTGACTGACTGACTGACATGTTTACTGTCACTACGAGGTCGTCACCTCTGAATTTGAGTTGAATGTGAATATCTAAAAATGTACTGGATGCTTAACAATCAAGCGACCCAGCTCAATGAGTAAATCACCCTTAACTTTAGCTAAAGAGATTAAAGGCTGGTTTTTGAGGAAAGAATCATTTATTAAAAATTTCACACCGACAAAGTTTATTACACTGACAGATCAATTTTGATTTAACCGCAAATTTTTATGATTGCTTCATTGATCGTTTCAGCTGTATAACCATCCGCACAATAATTGTAAAGAGTAGAAAAGTGCCCTCCAACTTCTGGAGCCTGAAATCAATCCAAACAGATAAAATCGTTTAATGTTTAATTAGATATGTTGTGTTTAGTTTGAATATGCTAACAGGAGATACTGAAAATCTTATATTCATTTAGTATTGTTTGTTTGAATCTCCCCATCAATGTGTTAGGACTGCAACTGGTCAGTCTCCAATTGGCATATGTGCATATTGTGCGTATTGCCTCGATATAGCCTTAATTCACAAGCATGGTAAGCAGAGATGGATAACGCGATGGCGTTTGAAGCGAAAGGTACTGGGTTCTAGTCCCAGAGTGAATATCAACACTGAGATGCAGGTACATTCAGCTGACGAGTCCCAAATGGGACGAAACGCGCGTCGTGGATTCCACTGCTAGCCATTATCCATCTATGATTACCATGAGTATCTTATAGTTTTCTGAGTATATAATCACTCAAATTAAATGATGAAATACACAGTTGTCATGAAGTTCGTTGATGTAACTTGTAGAAAACGTGTGTTAAGATGAACTCCAAAACGAGTAAAAACAAATAATCCAATAAGAGCAGATAACAAACATCCATCCTCATTCATTGCTTAGCGTATAGTTGAAACAGGTCATGAGATTGACTTCAACACAGAATTCCTGTACGTAGGTTGTTCTGAGTCTTGGACGTACGGAAATTCAATCTCTTCGTGTTTGTTCAGAAACAATTAGTACTTTCGCAAACCCATCCTAACCCTAAAGCTGTCACACGCAGTGCTCAACATAAATATGTCATCCCTATACACTGAATCAAACAGATCTCAGATCAGGAGAATCGTATTTGAGGCAAAATTCATTATCGTATAACTTTTGCTGCCAATTTAAATGAAATAGATAACAACAAACATTTTGTCGTACATGTAACTCAAAGTTCTCATTCCTCCGAAAATTATTTCGGTCAGCTGTGGTTTCACTTCAGACTCTATATTCAGTAGTTCTTCGTTTCAAACAAACCTACCTGAAATCTCTGAGTGTTTACAATCCAGTAAAGCTGACATCATTTTAAATCACAATCAGTTTTCATACTAGTTCTCTTCTGAATACGCTTGTCACTAGCATTAACAGAATGACATTCTATGTCTCTCAATCGACATTGTTTAAACATTAGAGATCTCTCTTGTGGTAACATTCGAATAAAAGTCGCAAATGGCAGACCACAAGTGATACACTCATGGCTATGTCAACCTACTTAGAAAAGTGTACGCTTCTCAGTGAAATATAAAGGGGCCATCAACATATCAAAGTGAGTTTGTCATTACAGATGACACTATATAAATGAGATGTAATGTATTTGGAAGATTGATCCACTCGAATGAAAGTATTTACCTGTTGTAGTGTGAAACATTTACTTTTGAACTGTTCATAGACTGATTCTGTACAATCCAATGTTTGATCGATAGTTGCCTTGGTATTTGGTATTTCTTCATTATTCATTACTTTCACTATTAATTTCATAGTATCCTCAATGAGATCTCTTCTCTGTCAAGGATCACATTAAAATGATGTTAAAAAGTAGGTAGATAAATATACATCTAACACAATTGATTGATCACTGGGTGGTGATCAATGTCATGCGTGTCAAGTCCTTCTTTAGTGCTGATGGAATGCTATCGATCAAGTTTCAATGTGGCCACCAGTCTAGGTGGCTCGACACTGCTTGCACTATATATATATATATATATTGTGATTACATCTCAGTCCTACAGGAGGTCGGTCGCGGCCCGAATAGCTCAGTGGTTACGTCTCTGAGTGTAAAGCTGAGTGACACGGGATCAAATCCGTTAGGGAGCATCAGTTCCCTCAGGATTACAGGTTTACCTTGCTGACGAGTGCCAAGTAGCACGAAACCCGGGTGCAGGGTTTCCTGTTGACCACCTCCAACCACCATCTTACCTCAATACATCTAACACATATAATATACGAGGAGAATTTGTGAATGGTATGATTGAGTTGTTCCAAACATCTTTCAACTTGAAATGAACTCGTACTAAATAAACGGATCAATATTAGCATCTTGTAAACGTCAAATAGGTGAAGGTAGAATGTTCAGTGATTTGGTTCACATCACTGGATGATCTCTGTAACATAGCTGTTTTTAAAAAGGAAGCAATGGAAAGTTGTTGCGTTCTACTATGGACTTCTCAACAATGTGGATAGATGAGCCCATCGACAGTTGAACCTAAAATCTTCACGTCTCTGTGTTAACACTTAACCTTCAGATCACTGATTTTTCATCTAATAGTTTTCCTGTCTAATTAGGATCAGTCCATGATGTAAACAATGATGTTCAACAGTCTCTACAAACCATCTATAATGAAAATGTCTGTCAGTGATCAACAGATACTATAAAATTAATGAAGAGATGTTAAACAACCGTAAATGGTCTTTATGCAAATCTTATTGGTGAGAAGAGAATGATAATGATTGACGACGAGCTTTATTACTGGATAGATCTCTGGTTGCATTTTTGAATAAGGGGATGCTAGATAGAAACACTATACGTACTACTGCGATATGAATTCATTTATTTACAACTGAGAAAAAATATACTTAAAAATTGAATTCGTACACATTACCCAAGTTAGTAGAAATCTAGGCTTGGTACCTCAGTAGATAATACAATGGATATGTTCACCGAAGTGTACCAGGTTCCAGTTCGTTGATAAGCAACAACACTGGGATGAAGGTTAGTCCACCTGACAAGACTAGATTAAAACAACATGTTCCTCCTGGACACCATTGTTTGTCATCCTTCTAACTCTAATTCGAACTTGTGACTACATGGCATTCATGAGACAGTCTGTACAGATAGCACATTTGTCATGAGAGACTGATTAGTCAAATCAACTTCCGGAAGATACTACCACTTGAAAATATTAACATCACCGTAAAAGTTGTCATTGAGGTCGACTCGTTGGAAGGACAAAATATATAAAAGATTTATCAGAATTGTCTATGTAGTTGAATATTTACATCTAGATTATTGTGATAATTCTAGGAGGTTTTGGATATATTGGAAATCAGTGTCATGTAACAATAAGTGGAAAAGAGTGGATACATCAACAGAGTTAAATAAGTAAAGCTCAGGGGAAAAACACCTCACCTTCAGTTTCAAACCAAGAATTTGCATCAGAAAGCTTTTGTCTTCTGCATTATTGGTCATCATTATTTGACGATGTAGAGTATGCAATGGAATATCTCTCGAAGCGACGGAATGTCTTGGCTAAATGACAATAAAACATAGAGATGTTTATCTAGTGTTTGTTTCAATTATGAAATTTGAATTCGATTGACAAAATATTGACATTTTGAAACATCAAGTTTGTTGATCGGAAATGACGGAATTAAAATCAGGAGGGGTTTTTGTGGAGGTTTAGTATTTTCATAGTTGAAAGCGTGAGTCAATTGAAGCTAGACCACCATCAAAAATCTGGAAACACTGGACGGCCGTTTCGTCCTACTATGGAATTCTTCAGCAGTGCGCATCCGCGACCTCGCTTCGCGAGGTTCGAACCCAGGACATACCAGTCTCGCGCCAGAGCATTTAGCCGATAGACCACTGAACCAACCGGCATCCGATGGTGTCATTGTCTAACTTCAACCAATCCACGAAGTTGAGCAACCGTTCACCGATTGTCTTCAATGAGTTCATATCTCACAACAGACGTGGTTTCAACTCCACTGGTCGCTGTTTCTCACTAGAACTCCTGGATTTACCTCTTGAAGTCAGTCACTAGTGAGTATATGATTATTATTATTATTATTATTATTATTATCAGAAGGGGTTTTTTGTGGAGATTTAGTATTTTCATAGTTGAAAGCGTTAGTCAATTGAATTCAAATCAACACAGTTTGTTGACCAATGTATTTGAAAGTGTTTCTACCTGAAACATTGTTCCAAACTGATGAGTGATCTAGGTGACATTACTTGACTGTTCATTCGGCAGTTCGATCAAGGAACATAAATCATCCACTCATTTTCCCATTACCATTATATGTTGATAAGCGATGTGCCTTTGATGTCGTCTTCTCGCAAGATATCAATTCATTGTAGTCAACGATCAAATATATCGTCTTTCTCTATTCCCACACCTAACTGAAACATATGGTATTGTGGTTAACAACCGAATTTGTTTTTAGTTTATATCTTATTAGTGCAAATCAGTTTCTAGTGTCTTCATTATCCACTCAATCATATCGTTTAAACTCCAATCCGAAACAATTAATTCCTCTATGAATGGGATAAATATTAGTGATGGCTATTCGTGATAATGCATAGATTTCCTGTGTTAATGAGCCCCCAAATGCCCTGGTACGGATGAGAGGGAGGAGAGTCCACTCTCCATCTCGAAATACTCTCATATGGCCACGCGTATAAAGCCTCTGTCAGCGAAGCCCTACTCACTGTCTTCTTCAACGCGAGTGTTGTTTACGAAATTGAAAGAACGAAAAGAGAATGTCCGGCGCTTTAACCGGGTTGGTGGACACGGCGAATCCACTTAGGGGAGTTCGAAAACCCTGATTCCAAACCAATGGTGCACATGAGCTGACTCCAGTATCCTAAAGGTACAAATGGCGTATGAATCAATCGTTGATCGCCGGCTACCATGGGACTGCATCTCCTCACGATGCTCCACTGCCTTATGGATCAGATCTTTCGGTCAAAGCCTCAGGGTGTGGCCCCCTAAGAAAACCACCTGCTTCGGCTTGGGCACCCGGTCAGTATCACAGCCCTCACACAAGTCAAATGGGGTTTGTATGGCGCCTATGTATTAGGTATTTGGTTAATGAAGAGTTATTTAATAATTACACAATCATCTTGATATTCTTGCTCTCAGTTCACCACCAGCGTATTTTGTTCCAAACAGATGAGCACTTCAAGTATACTTGGAAGAAACCAGATGTATATTTTTAATGGAAAACCCTATTAATATCACTATTTGATGATAATTAAAACAATAATAAGCTGTAAATGATATCCATATGTAACATGAAGGTTGTCAGGAATCTGTTAGTCGTTCACCTACAAGATGTTGATCAGAAACATTTGGCAGTTGTTTTATAGAAGTAATTACACATTAATTAAGTATGACTTACCTTCATTGGAGGTTCATCATTCTCAGATGAAGACTTATCTCGACTTCCTTGAAATTCACTAACGTATAATTTACCCATTCTCTATCAAAAGCAATTAGACAAACAAGTAAACAAAAGACATTAAATTCGATTGTTCATTGTAGTTCCTCTCTCCGTCAACGACACTTTGTAGTTCACTGTTGAAATAATATTGAAGATCTTCAAAGAAATCTAAATAATTCATCAGTGTAACATAGTTTGGAGAACACGGTGTAACCATTCATCGAGTATATTCATGAATTAAAATGATATCATCATGTTTTGAACACGAGTTATTCTGAAACAGTCAATCATTTGATTTCATTCACTGTTACAAATAATCAGGCATCATCATCATCATAACTATTGAAAGCCGAGTATCGCGGTTTATCGATACTCCACAATAACTGATAGCATGTTGTTTGAATGTAAGATCATTTCATTAAATGATTTAGTGTCAAAATCACATCGCTTTGGATGCATGTGTTTTATTTCACAACAAAAGAGATGCATTACGAGATATGTTCAGAGTTTGGTAAACTTACTAGTTAATTATCAACTACTTTGATAAAGTTCTGTTTTACTTCTCCTTTACTCTCCTGAATTATTCCTACACCACTCTGAGTTTATAATCTCTTATATAGAAGTTCTACTGATCGGTTTCTGGTAGGAGGGTGTTCACATGACAATGTTAGCTCAAACACAGTCTTATAGCCCTTAAGGTTGTTTCAACAATCAGCTCACTTAGAACAGTTCAAAACCTACATGTTCAAACAGCTGATCTTAGAACAGTGAAGTAGTGAATAATGTTCTGAACTATTTTGGTTGACAGCTACCAATGACACGGAACCTCCTGATATTCGGCCTCTCCCTTATAGATTATACATTTGATCAAGATTTAGGAGAGTGGTTACTTGTAAAACTATTTACTTCAACTTGGGTGACTAAGTATTATCTCAACCATAACACAAACTATGACAATCATGTGCATAACCTTAACTAGAAAATAATGTATTACAATTTTATCAATAATTATTCAATTGTCAAGTTAGCAGTATGACATTAAGATGGTGGTTGGAGGTGGTCAACAAGAAACCCTGGACCCGGGTTTCGTGCTACTTGGCACTCGTCAGCAAAGACTTGACACGCATGACATTGATCACCACCCAGTGATCAATCAATTGTGATTACATCTCAGTCCTACAGGAGGTCGGTCGCGGCCCGAATGGCTCAGTGGTAACGTCTCTGAGTGTAAAGCTGAGTGACACTGGGTCGAATCCGTCGGGGAGCACCAGTTCCCCAAGATTACAGATACATCTCGCTAACGAGTGCCACACAGTGATCAATCAATTGTGATTAGCAGTATGACATTGCCTGTCATTAACAAATCGACTGAGTGTCACATATTTAGTCACATATATAGTAGGTGCTTACCGTATCACCATATCTCTGAACATGACTAAGATTCGTTTCACGTTTAACCTCTTTATACTGTTGATCGAGTGTTCGTTGTGTTAAATGATGCTTCAAAATGAAGAGAAACATTAGAAACATTAGATATATTCAACAAAATGCTTAATGTATAAGTAAGTGAAAGGATTTGGTGAATAAAGATTATTGTGAAATTGTGCCTTAGTGGTTTGTCCCCTTGTCTTCCATCATTTCCCATATGGGTTCGAACTCAGTTCCAGCTACCGAGATATATGTATTATTGTCTATCCAAAATTAAGTTAACTTCTATATGTAGGACATAAGCCTGCTATTTTTCGCCTTCATAACCAACACTATTTTGATGATGAGCCTGCAATGTAATTAATAACAGTTGTGGTTCGACAACACACTACCATATATCATTCATCATAAAAATCCATGGGCAAACTAAACAACTGAATAGGTGTTTTCTACGAGGACCGTCATCACATAGGAAACAGTGATTGTTTAGATTATGCTATCCAATAGACATAAGACTAAGCGTGCATGAAAGTGAAGGCATGAGCTTTGGAAGTCGAAGCTAGTCACTTAATCTTAGAAGGTAAGACTTGCATTGTGTTGTATTTTAACTTGTACAACAAACACATGCTTGTATCCTGTATAAAATTGTGCTTCTCCAAAATTACTCAGTTCAATCCAAATATGAGATAGGATAACACAAGTGACTTTCCATTTATTAATTAGTGTAAACAATCTAGTTCTAAGAGTGGTTCAGTGGTGATTCACATCACTTAGGACTATTCTGAATTTGAGATGGTGGAGAAGATTTATAGCTCAGGTGGGTGATTTTGATGGAGTTATGCTCTCTGAGCTGGTTGGTTTGGTCGTGGAGCTTTCATCGTCCTTCTGAACGACGACATCATCAGCATAAACTTCTACCCGAATCGGTAAACATCCAAAGCTTTTTATATCGGATTATAGTCAGTCAGTCAGTCAGTCAGCTACAACGTAGGACCAGGCACATACATGTGTAGTGACCGGCCAGTCTCGATAAGAACACGATTGGAATAACAGAAACAATTATTATTATTGTAACCAATTGTACCAGAGATTGTTTTACTGTATTTGTTTAACTGTATCAGTTTCACTTCTTGTTTCGCTATCCGCCTTGTTTGGCTCGAACTTGCTCACGCACTGCCCATTTCGCCTGTACCCTTTGGCACGTCTCGGTATTATTTCGATACCACGAGATCGCCAATAAATATACTTGATCTGGACTAGTAAAGCCTTCTGATTTACGGGCTATCAAGGGAACCAAGTCGTTTTTGGACGCGTAATCGAATAGTAGTGGTGATCATAGTCCGTCCACGACTCGACATCCACTACAACTGGTGAGCCGTATTTGGAACACGCAATACAGCTGGTAACCCAATCCATCGAGCACAAGTCAAACTTGGCCAATTCTCCAAACCAGATCAATCCGGTGAGTCTATTTATCTATCCACATCTGTTGCATATATTCGTATTGATATTTTTCAATATATAATATTTTGGCAACTTAATATGGTAGATAACGATAAGAATAACATAAACATGATAGACTCCGAGATACAGGTTATCAGTTTTCGACCGGTTCCTTTCATCCCTCATGATCCAGAAGTCTGGTTCGCGGCACTGCAATCTCAATTTGAGATCCGCCGCATAACCAATCAAAGGCAGAAGTACGCCTACGCTTTGGAATCATTGCCCGGGGATCACCTAACCGCTGTCCGTGAGGTTGTCCTCAATCCGAACGTTCCGAACGTTTATGACCGTCTTAAGGATGCCATCCTTCGACATTTCCTCCCATCTAGAGAGGAACGATTGAGGACACTATTAGCACGTCATCCTATGGGTGATGCTAAGCCGAGCCACCACCTCACGCGCCTGCAATCCCTTGCAGGAAACATGACTCTGAGATAGTCAAAGAGTTGTGGCTAGAAGCCTTACCAGTCAGTATCCAGCCAACCCTTACGGCTCTGATCGAGGACACCCCGCTCAACAAGGTGGCCTTCATAGCAGATAAGATTCTAGCACGAGTTAACACCAAAGACGACTATTTGGTTGCTAGTACTTCCCGTTCTAACGTTGATCTCGATGCTAGACGACCTCCGGCTCATGGGGATAGGGACAGATGTATCCATACTCGTCTCAGTTTCCGAGACCGCGCAAATGTGCCAGCCCCCTACGCCCCCCGACCCAGGTCACAATCTCGAAAAGCCGTAACGACTCGCCCCAAGCGGGCATCTTCCAAGCCACGCCAGAAGGCGGTTTCGGAAGCGAGTCCAGGTTGGTGCTGGTTTCACCGTGCTTTCGGGGCCGGTGCCCGTCATTGTCGAGCTCCCTGCTCATACAAGGCAGGAAACTCCTCAGCCGGCGAGTAAATGCGGCTGTACTCGCCGGTACTTCACCTCAGGTTGGCCGTTTATTTTACGTGCACGATTATCGCACCAACGCTAGGTACCTTGTGGATACGGGTGCCCAAGTTTCTGTCGTACCTATCGGTAACAGTAAGTCTCAAGCCACTATGCTTCGACTACGCGCTGCGAATGGCTCAGTCATTCCCACCTATGGTACACGACAACTTACGGTCAACCTGAGCAACCGACGACAGTATCTGTGGACGTTCATCATTGCCGATGTTCCCACAGCTATACTCGGTATCGATTTCCTACAGCACTATGAATTGCTAGTCGATTCACGTAGGCTGCAGCTAATTGATACTTCGTCGAACAGCAACTTTATGGGCTCTAAAGTTCACACAAACGCGTACCGAATCACAGGTGTATTTCATTCGCGTGACGATTTATTCCACGCTTTATTTCAGAAATTCCCCAAATTAACTAAACCTCTCGAGGAGACTCTATCGGTGACCAATCGTGTGGTACACCACATAGTCACCCGCGGACCACCAGTCACGGCAAGACCTCGCCGACTGGCACCGGACAAATCAGCTTTCGCTAAACGTGAGTTTGACAATTTACTAGCTACTGGTATTATTCGTCCTTCTCACAGTCCTTGGGCCTCACCTCTCCACATGGTTCGAAAGAAGGATGGGGTTAGTTGGAGACCATGCGGAGACTACCGAGCGTTAAACACAGCTACACGTTTCGATAGCTATCCCATCCCCCACATACATGACATCACGGCATCACTCAAGGGCACGACAATTTTTTCCAAGATCGATCTGGTACGAGCATATCACCAGATCCCAGTCGCTCTTGAAGATATAGAGAAAACTGCTATCACGACTCCTTTCGGTTTATTTGAGTTCCTACGAATGCCATTTGCATTACGGAATGCTGCTCAAACTTTCCAAAGGTTTATCGATAGCATTGTACGAGACCTAGATTTTGTTCACGTCCATATTGATGACCTGCTAATCGCATCATCAAACGTAGATGAACATTACCAACACCTGACGCTACTATTCCAGCGCCTTTCGGATAATGGAATAATAGTCAACCCCGACAAGTGTGAACTCGGGAAGAAGGAAATAAAATTCTTAGGTCATGTTATTAAGCATGAGGGTATTCTACCTTGTGAGGATAAAGTACGTACTATAATGGAGTACACTGCACCGTCCACACTCAAGGAACTGAAGGCATTTCTCGGTTTGGTCAACTTCTACCGACGCTTCATTTCGCACGCGGCAGAACAGTTACGACCGTTAACCGATTTACTTCGCGGTAATCCACGCAAACTGGAATGGAACTACGCCGCACGTACTGCATTTTCAGATATCAAAACGGCCCTAGCTCAAGCCACACTTCTCGTGCATCCTGACCCATCAGCCACGCTTAGTATAGCGGTTGATGCATCGGATTTCGCCATAGGAGCCGTTATGCAACAGAATATCTCCGGTAGTTGGCAGCCCCTCGAATTTTTCTCACGACACCTCACTCCCACGGAGACGAGATATAGCGCTTTTGGTCGCGAACTGCTAGCAGCCTACTGCGCCATCAAACATTTCCGGCACGCTGTAGAAGGTCGTAATTTCATCTTATTCACCGACCATAAGCCCTTAACGTATGCTCTGCATACCAAGTCTGACCGCTACTCACCACGAGAGTGCAGACATTTGGACTATATCTCCCAGTTCACGACAGACCTTCGTCACGTCAAAGGCGAGTCGAACTGTGTTGCTGATGCTTTATCACGTATCCAACTTAATGCAGTTACTTTGCCAATGCTTGACCTACCTGCTATAGCCGCCGCCCAAGCAAACGATACTTCATGCACGGAAGCACAACAGTCTACGTCCCTTCAGTGTCGGGAAGTACCCCTAGCTACTAGCTCAGGTACTATCCTATGCGATACTTCCACGGGCCTCCCTCGACCCATCGTACCCTCCGCTTATCGCCGTCTCGTCTTTGATGCCCTTCATGGTCTATCTCATCCTGGTATCGCAGCCACCTTACGCCTCATCGCTGCACGATACGTCTGGCCGTCAATGAATAAAGATGTCCGTATGTGGGTAAAACAATGTTTACAATGTCAACGATCAAAAGTGCACAGGCACGTAGCTGCCCCTATTGGCACTTTCGCTACGCCTGATGCTCGCTTCGATCACGTTCACATAGACATTGTAGGACCATTACCACCATCGCACGGGTATGATCACATACTCACGTGCATTGATCGTTTCACAAGATGGCCCGAAGCTATTCCCATCACGTCTATTACGGCGGAGACAGTCGCTCACCGCTTCGTAGAACGATGGATAGCTCTGTACGGTTGTCCCTCGACTGTCACGACTGACCGAGGACAACAATTTGAGTCCGCATTATTCTCCTCACTAACACGGCTGCTTGGTACGGAACGCATACGCACTACCGCCTACCATCCAGCATCAAACGGTTTAGTTGAACGGTTTCATCGCCAACTTAAAAGTGCTCTTCGAGCACACGAAAACAACAATTGGTACGAAACCCTTCCGCTCGTCCTCCTGGGAATCAGAACGAGTCTAAAGGCAGATATTCAATGTTCCGCCGCTGAACTTGTTTACGGCACGACATTGCGTCTGCCTGGGGAATTTTTCACACCACGGAGCAGCACTAAGTTCGGCGAATCAGACTACGTCCAACGACTGTCCGCATTCATGCGAACACTGACTCTGGTGTCAACTCGTATACAACATCGACAGGTCGCTCTCCCTCGAGAGTTATCTACCTGTTCACATGTTTTCATACGAGTAGATTCGGTACGCAAACCTCTACAACAGCCTTACGAAGGACCTTTTCACGTGATTTCCCGTCACGAAAAGACCTTCAAGGTTGATCGACGTGGCCGCATCGAAACAGTCAGCATTGATCGTCTCAAGCCAGCACACGTCGATGACAGTGCTATACCTGATAAGCCGAGACCCAATGTTAGACCCATCAGAGCTTCTAGCGGGATTTCTACATCTACTTCGGATCCCACGCTAGATGCACCTGAGACCTCATTCTCACGTCCCAGTCAACAGCACGTGTCATCTGCCCCGTCTACGGACGAGACTTCCGTCTCACGTCCAGACCTGCAGACCACACCGCCCTTGACTGCGGATGAAGTTGCAGGCTCACGAGGTTCGAACGAGACTACCGTCTCACGTTCTGGTCGCCGAGTACGTTTACCCGTACGCTTTCTCGACTAACCTCATAACCAACTACGGACACAGTATAGGAACCTACCCCTATACTACACGAAAGCTACACTTTTCTCTTTTTTGTTTCATTATTTTTGTTTACCCCGAGCCTACGCCTCTGACCATCGCTGTTCTGGTATTGTCGACGTCAGTCAATCTTGGCGAAAGCTGGCCTGATCACCCACGCTATAGTCAACGCACTCAGTCGATCTCTCTGGCTCCAAATACGTATGATATACATTTGGTCCCGAACATGGTTATCCTGGTCGCATCTGGCTCCTTGGCTCAATCTGGTTTCGTCCTACGTCTGCAGCGTTTCTGGTCCGGACCTCTACGAACGCAACCTTCAGATTCTGGATACAAACCACTCTGGTGTAGCATGCTAATCCAAGCAATCAATACAGCACGTTCCTTCTGGTACCGTTCTACGTCAAAGACTTTTGGTGGCAACTCGAGGATCAACGATCACTTCCTGTTCTGCCAACGCCTTCGTCCTACAATTGCACGTTTCGCGATCGGTCCCACGAACGAAACCGCTACGTATCGAAAGTGTAAACCCTTTCTAGCGGGGGGCTCCTGTAGTGACCGGCCAGTCTCGATAAGAACACGATTGGAATAACAGAAACAATTATTATTATTGTAACCAATTGTACCAGAGATTGTTTTACTGTATTTGTTTAACTGTATCAGTTTCACTTCTTGTTTCGCTATCCGCCTTGTTTGGCTCGAACTTGCTCACGCACTGCCCATTTCGCCTGTACCCTTTGGCACGTCTCGGTATTATTTCGATACCACGAGATCGCCAATAAATATACTTGATCTGGACTAGTAAAGCCTTCTGATTTACGGGCTATCAAGGGAACCAAGTCGTTTTTGGACGCGTAATCGAATAGTAGTGGTGATCATAGTCCGTCCACGACTCGACATCCACTACACATGCATCGGTCCAAGTTGCCATACCTCGTTAGCACAACAAGACGAACACCGGATTCATAGTAGTTAATTTAGTGGTGGTACATAAAGAAAGATTGTATATAAGGATATATAGTATAGGAAGGAAGAACGTTATGAATCAATTTTAATCTCAAGGTTTAAGGGAAGATAAAGAGTGTATACACCTACGCCATTGTGATCGATTCTGAGCCATGTCACACAGAGTCTCTAACCATTGGTTACGATAGTCACGCGGACCGCAACCAGGTAGTCTGCATCTGCCAACATGGCTCAGACTAGAAGTTAGTGACTTCAAACACTGATGCCATGTTTTGGTTTGGCCGCCCCTAACTCTCTTCCAACAATCCCCAGTACTAGTCATCATAGCGCGTCGTGGTAATCGGTGTTCAGGCATACGTAACACATGGCCCAACCATCTCATTCGATGAAGATTCATCACCTTATCAACTGATTTACCATCGTTGCCTAATACCCTGCGTCTAACCTCACTATTACTTCCTCGGTGATCCCAGTAGATGCGAGCAACATTTCTAAGGCATCTGTGGTCAAAAACTAATAACTTACGAGCATCTTCTACTCTTAATGGCCATGTTTCGCAGCCGTAAAGTAGAAGAGAATGAACTGCTGCGCAGTATACTCGTGCCTTAATTGATAGACGGATATCTCGTCTTCGCCATAGGTGACGTAAGTTGGCAAAAGCCAAACGAGCTTTTTGAATCCGTGCTGAGATTTCGTCAGACACCAACCTATTAGGACTGATCAGACTTCTGAGATAAGTGAAGTTGTCGACGCGTTCAACTACTTCACTCCCTATCCTTAGTTCAGGTGTTGACGCAGGCCAGTCCTGGAGTAACAATTTACATTTGGATGGGGAGAAACGCACCCCAAACATCCTGGCATTATTACTGAGTTCCAACAGAAGACTCTGCATTTTGTCAGCGTCTTCACCAAACAGGACTATGTCATCTGCGTATTCTAAGTCGCTTAGTGGTCCCCCTGGTAGGAGATCAATTCCTGTAGATTCAGTCGACGAGAGTGTTATTTCAAGCAACAGGTCTATAATGAAGTTAAACAAAATGGGGATAGTGGATAGCCTTGACGGACACCACTTGAGGTTGTAAAATCATATGACAGTTCGCCATAAGCTCTTACTCGACTAATAGTGTTCGAGTAAAGAGCCTTCACAAGGTTTATGTACTTCTCAGGTACACCTTTTAATGACAGACACTGCCACAGAACCTCTCAGTCTACAGAGTCAAATGCTGCTTTCAAGTCAAGAAAAACTATCATTGTCGGACACCGATAAGCGTGTCTGTGCTCTAAAACTTGACGAATGGTGAATATGTGGTCGATACAGCCACGACCAGGTTTGAAGCCAGCCTGATTTTCTCGTGTTTGCAGTTCACGAGTCTTAGTTAGGCGCCTGATAATTATTGAGGCTAGTATTTTAGATGCTATGTTAGTCAGACTAATCCCTCTATGGTTATCACAGGATGATTTTGACCGCTTTTTATATATTGGGACAATCAGTGATTGTGACCAGTCGGATGGGATTACATCCGTCTCCCAGATTTTAGCCAGAATATTAGTCAACCTAATCGCTAAAATTGGACCACCATATTTAAAGACCTCTGGAACCAATCCATCTGGACCAGCTGCTCTTCCTCGTTTCAGATTACTTATAGGCTTTTGAACTTCAAGTAGGGTTGGGGGGTCTACTTCAATGATCCATTCAGGTTTTCTGGGAATAGTGGGTAGTTGTGCAGTAGCTGAAGGCCAGCTAAACTGCTCCTTAAAGTGTTCCGCCCATCGTTCTAAACGTTTGGGTTGAGAACAGATAAGGGTTCCGTCTTTTTCCGAGATTGTCTCACTTACACTTGACTTCTTAATTCCGGTTTCTTTTATTAGTCTGAATAGTTGCCTGGTGTTGCCTACAGCCGCTGCCTTTTCCATCTCTTTTGCTTTCGTTGCCCACCACTGCTCACGATCGTTCCTTAGACTTTTAGTTAACCTAGATCTAATTTGTTTACGCTCTTCGTCATGTTCAGAGCCTGATGGGATGAGTTTACGCGAATCCATCAGTGAAATAGACTTAGAAGAAATCCATTGGTTTTTTGGAGCCCTATGGTTTAAATAACTAATAGATGTTACTGCTGTTTCCACAGCTGTTCGTATGTCTTTCCAAGCGGCATCTGGGTCAGTCTTGTTTACAGAACTGCCTAGATGTGAACTCAGTTGTTTCTGGAATTCGCATTTGGCTTTCTCGTCCCCCAGTTCAATCCTAATGGGTCTTCTTAGTGTAATTTTCCTGCGTCCATTGAGGCGCAGACAAATTCGCGCTCGTATTAAAGCGTGATCAGAGTCTAAACAAGTATTCCAATACGAGCGACAATCTTCTATTGAGCCTCTCCAACGATGACTGATGACAATATGGTCTATTTGAGTCCATCGTTGGTTTGGTGCAGGTGGTCGCCGTGTTAGACGATGTCTCTCCTTATGCTTAAAATTAGTGCTTGCTGAAAATAAACGATTGTCTGAGCATAGTTGCAACAGACGATCACCATTATCGGTTCGTTGAGCCGGAATACTAAAACACCCACCTAAATGTCTTTCTGTTTGATTTAAGCTGCCTACCTGGGCATTAAAGTCACCCGCTACGACTACTATGTCTGAGCGCTTAGCTTTCTGAAGAAGCTCAGAGAGCTTTCTGTAAAAGTCATCTTTCACTTCATCATGGCTGCAGTCAGTGGGAGCGTAGGCAGAAACGACGAAAAGGCAACGACGTGTGTCCCTATCCTTCCGAGTTCTTACGGAGCCATTTAGCCGGACAGCACA
>NW_017386009.1:1023481-1035037 GCF_000237925.1 Schistosoma mansoni | reverse complement strand
CTCATAAAGGCTCTCTACTCGAACCATCTGACCGAGTAAGAGCTTATGGCGAACTGTCATCAGAATTGGTTACCTCAAGTGGTATTCATCAGGGCTGTCCACTCTCCTCATTCTTGTTTAACTTTGTCATCGAGATGCTTTTAGAGATAACACTTTCATCTAAATCTCCAGGAGTTGAACTTTTACCGGGAGACTCACTTGTTGACTTAGAATACGCCGACGACATAGTTCTATTTGGAGAAGACGTTGACAAACCGCAGATCCTTCTGACCACTATAAGCAACTATGCAGGCATGTTCGGAATGCGATTCTCCCCCTCGAAGTGCAAAATGTTACTTCAGGGTTGGGTTGCATCGACACCTGAAATAATGATAGGGAGTGAAGTAGTTGAGCGTGTTGACTGCTTCACTTATCTTGGGAGTCTGATCAGCTCTTGTGGTCTGGTATGTAACGAAATCTTAGCACGGATACAGAAGGCTCGTCTAGCTTTCGCCAACTTGCATCATTTATGGTGTAGGCGAGATATCCGTCTAGCAACAAAAGGACGAGTTTACTGTGCAGCAGTTCGTTCCGTCTTACTTTATGGCAGTGAAACATGGCCGATAAGAGTAGAGGATATTCGTAGGCTACTATTTTTCGATTCATAGATGTCTTCCAAGCATTGCTCGTATATCCTGGGACCACCGAGTAAGTAATGCAGTTGTTAGGAAACGGGTACTAGGTAAGGATGGGAAATCGATGTATAAAGTAGTGAAACTTCATCAGTTGAGATGTCTGGGACACGTGTTACGTATGCCCATTCACCGACTGCCCCGACGTGCAGTGTTTTATGGCCGGTGTAGGAGTAGGTTGGAAGAAAGCTAGGGGCGGCCAAACCAAAACGTGTCACAAATCCATGAAGTCACTGACAAGTGGACTGATCCATGTTGGTAGGTGTAGACTTCCTGGTTGGGGTTCGCGAGATGATAGCAATGGTTGGTTAGAGACCTTGAATGACATGGCTCAAAATCGTTTGCAATGGTGAAGGTGCATCCTGCTTGGGATACATACTGCGAACCAGTATATGTTGTAACTCGTAGATCACGTCTGTAAAAACGGTATGTACCTGCCCTTGCAGAAATATATAATAATTATTATCATCAATCTACAAGATCTTACGTTGAAGTAACATCATTGTCTACAACGACTCATCGCATCATAACAATCACCAATGTATGGTAAAGGACAAATTCAAGCTGGAGATAGAACAATAGGTTTAATATGAATAAATACAATTCATACAGATTGACCATGCTTGCAAGGCTGAGCCATGCCACCCGATGGATTGGATTAACTGAACTAATTCAATTGAGATCCAGCTACTAATACAGCCCATTTATTATTATCACTAACAGTTTCATCGGATACTTCATAATTTGTATCTAATTGACATTTGACTAATAGAATATGTAAGATGCTAATAAGAAATAAAGAGAATAGCATCATATCAATAATGGTGGTGGTGTTTTAATGTATTTGAATATTGAGAAAATACTATTGAGAATTTATAGTAAAAACGTAATGAACTACTTTATTATTCAATAGACTATACCCCCTTCATGGACTTTGTATCTAAGACGAAGAAATCATTCTATCACTATGTCATCGTCATCATCACCAACACCATTAACTTATTTGTTTGTTTGTGCGTGCGTGCGTGTTTGTTTGCGTGTGCGTGTGTGTGATTGTGTTTTTTTTGTTTTTTTTCTAAATATTTATCAGAACAGGAACAAGTTCAATGTACAATAGTCGTTTTTTGGTTGTTGTCGTTGTTGTTGTTGTTTATATCGTATCATTTGAGTTAAAATGAACATGAATGTGAATCAGATTAAAGTGTAAAACTGGTTGTTGTTGTTTCATTTTTTTTCTTGTTTTTTTTGGTTTTTCTTTTTAATCAGTTAGACTGTATTACATGAATGAAATAGATTCTAAATTCATTTAGTACTGTTTTTTTGAATCTTCCCATCGATGAGTTAGGACTACAACTGGTCAGTCTCTAATTGGCATACCTGCATACTGTGCGTATCGCCTCAATATAGCCTTAATTCACAAGCATGGTAAGCAGAGATGGATAGTGGCTAGTAGTGGAATTCAGTTTGACGCGCGTTTCGTCCTATTTGGGACCCGTCAGCTGGATGTGCATGCATCTCAGAGTTGTTGATGTTCACTCTGGGAGGAACTCGAACACAGTACCGTTCGCTACAAACGCCACCGCGTTATCCACTCGGTCACTGAGTTCTGATAGTCACTTGCTTGTGCGATGGGATGAAGTTTAAATTCACTTAGTATTATTTGTTTGAATCTTCCCATGGATGTTTTTTAGAAATAGATTCTTCATTTTTTTTCATTTTTAAAATTTTATTAGTTTATTGTTTTTGTTATATCACCTGGTGAATTATGAATGATAACTTTTGAGAACTATTTATGGACCAATATGATATGTATATTTCCTATTGTATAGTGGTTAAGTAACTAAACTATTCATATTCGTGTCCCTCTTATGATAAGCTTTATTTTGACCTATAGACTATTATTAGACGATTTACCGTTCTTGAGTTATACCCAGTCTATTAATTAGTGTTTCCCCTATTCACAGCCACATTTAGCTAAATCTTGTACAAATATTATTTTCTATTTTATGGTACGATGTGGTCTGTTTAATTGGTATATAAACCCAGTATGTTTTAGAATAGTGATTCATATTGCAGAAGGCTGTTATTTGTGTTCTGGACTTAACTGGCTGGGCTAGGCAGATAGTAGGATCGATACACACTCTAGACTGTTAGTACGGTTTTCGTGTATCACTGTTCCAATCAATAATTCGCTGCTCTCTGATTGGCGGTTTTATCAAGTCATACGTTAACAAGGCATCCACTCGGCCACAAGTTATAACAGTTCTAAGTAATATTATTCTTAAAGTTGAAAGTTTTACATACTGAAGATATTTTTATAATCTATTTGAATGAATAAATGATTATACTTCCATTAAAAAACTGGTTATCAGATAGATTTTTCTTTTCGAAAATCTAATGGGATATTGGTGAAAATTGTAATCTGAGGAACATAATATTAAAAGGGTGAACTCTACTGTTTGGGGGCTGGGGGGAGGGGAGAATGGGATACAGTGGATAGTTAGGATGTAGCTTCTATCTCACATGCAACAACAAATTTAGGAGAAGACGACCAGTGTAGCAGCAGCCTCAGCAGCAGTAGGTCTCAATATAAAAAAAGGGAAAAACAAGGTTCTCCGATACAACATGACATGCACCACTCAAATCACACTTGACGGAGAAGCTTTCGAGGATGTAAAAACCTTTACATATCTGAGCAGCATCATCGATAAACACGGTGGATCAGATGCAGATGCGAAGGCGTAAATCGGCAAAGCAAGAGCAGCATATTTACAACTGAAAAACATCCGCAACTCAAAACAATTGTCAACCAACACCAACATCAGAATTTTCAATACAAATATCAGGACAGTTATACTGTATAAAAAGGAAACTTGGAGAAATACGAAAGCCATAATCCAGAAGATACAAGTGTTTATCCACAGTTGTCTACACAAGATACTTCGGATCCGATGACCAGACACTATCAGCAACAACCTACTGTGGGAGACAACAAACCAGATTCCATCCAGTGGAGGAAGAAAGCAGGAAGAAGTGCTGGAAGTGGATAGGACACACATTGAGGAAATCACCCAACTGCGTCACAAGACAAGCCCCTACATGGAATCGTGAAGGTCAAAGGAGAAGAGAAAGACCGAAGAACACATTACGCCGAGAAATGGAGACAGACATGAGAAGAATGAACAACAAATGAATAGAAGTAGAAAGGAAGGTCCAGGACAGAGTGGGTTGGAGAATGCTGGTCGGCGGCCTATGTTCCATTAGTAGTAATAGGCGTAAGTAAGTAAGTAAGGTGACATTCATAAATTTACTGAAACGATCATACACTCATCACAGTCGTAAATCTTTCATTACTCTTAATTAATCACATCACATTTTTTCAGGTTTTCCCTTACTTCGTTTGTAACAATTTCCAGTCCTTTCTAATTCATTCGTTCATTTGTTTAAGTAGCCTGAACTCCTATGATTCTTAAATATGATTAGCCTACGTCCAACTACCTCATAGTGTGATCAATTAATTTCTAACCCTGTCAACTTTAGTCAATATTCCCATGTTTCGGTATATTCTCATGAAGATCGTCTATTTGTGTGCAACATTTGTCGTTCAGTCCTATTAAATTTATTGAAATTTTCACTCCAACGTGATGATACATATTCATTTATAACCGATTTCATACAGGATGTCACATAAGTCGATCTGCTGATACACAGTTTGCTGTGAACGAGTGTTAAAATTCACTAATCTGTGGAAGACTATATGTTGAATGATAGTGGCCGGTTCAAAGCATTCTCAGATAGCTACCACCGCACATTCAATAGCATGCACGAGAGAGTTCAATGAGTGGTTAGTATCTAGTCTAATGTTGGTATAGTCTCAATCAGGAATCGTTTTATTTTATCACAGTAGTAGGATTCAGAAACAGAAAATATTTATGATCTGCCATTATGTCAGAGTTATCAACCACTAATAACTGGTTTTAAATTCATTTAGTACTGTTTGTTTGAATCTTCCCATTGATGTGTTAGGACTGCAACTGGTCAGTCTCTAATTGGCATACCTGCATACTGTGCGTATCGCCTCAATATAGCCTTAATTCACAAGCATGGTAAGCAGAGATGGATAGTAGCTAGAAGTGGAATCCAGGACGCGCGTTTCGTCCTATTTTCGACTCGTCAGCTGCATGTACCTGCATCTCAGAGTTGTTGATGTTCACTCTGGGAGGAACTCGAACACAGTACCGTTCGCTACAAACGCCATCGTGTTATCCACTTGGCCACTGAGTCCTGATACCACTTGCTTGTGCGATGGGGTGAAGTTTAAATTCACTTAGTGTTATCTGTTTGAATCTTCCCATCGATGTGTTAGGACTGCAACTGGTCAGTTTCCAATTGGCATATGTGCATACTGTGCGTATTGCCTAACTGGTTTTGTTCAGCCATTCAAGTGTTAGCAAATTATATTTATTATTGTTACTAAGAGTCGACATTGAAATAAAGCAGTTTGTAAGTCAAATGGTAAAATACATTTGCTCGATACAGTCAACAATTAAGGATTGATAAAGCTGTTATCCTATTACAACTATTCTGTTTGCTTCTTCTTAACTAACACTAGTCTAAATATCATATGATGCTTTACTCTTGTTTAAGCAGAGACTTATCAGTAGTTTACCAGGAAAAATAGAACTTGTTCAGTGGAGACATATTCAAATTCTTTGATCCTGGTTGGTTGATATCTATGTTCTGATAAGAGTGTATCATGAACTGAATCAATAACTCTATCAACAAACACAATGAACTGATGAGTCAGTGGGTAAAACCAATCAAACTAGATGTATAGATAATGAGAAGATAACTGTCAGCGAAAGACATCGAACCGAATTCAATCTCGATAGAATAACGTGTAAGTCAAATTTTGAATTATATCTATCAGTTACTAAGATTCTAAAGTTTACACTAAACAAGCATTGGAAACCTCAAGTTTCTTCACCACAAGTATTTTCATCATCCTATTTATGCTATAAATTGATTAGATTCTTGATATGCCGCGTACTACTAGACTACTTGAATGATCGGACTCGTGACGTCGCAAGAGAGAAGACAGAAGATTAGTAAGTAGGAATGTTATTCCCAACACAGTGTCAAATATAGGACAAGAATCTCATGTATTTATAGTTTTTGGCTGAAGTAAATCATCATTTCGGACAGTCAATAGGCACATAGGGGATCTTGCTAATCCATCCAATAGGGAAGCTATACATCGACATTCTAGAATGTTCCTCCAAATGCCCTGGTAGGGCCGAGAGTGGGGAAAGTTTGCTCTCCCTCTTCAAATGCTCTCACATGGCCACGCGTATATAGCCTCTGTCATTGAAGTTCTACTCACTGACTTCTCGTGGCATTACTGTTGTTTACGAAATTGAGAGGACGAGAAGCGAGTGCCCGGCGCTTTAACCGGGTTCGTGAACACGGAAAGTCTACCTAGGGGAGTTAGAAAACCCTGATTCCAAACCAATGGTGCACATGAGCTGGCTCCAGTATCCTGAGGGAACAAATGGCGTATGAATCAATCGCTGGTCACCGGCTACCATGGGACTGCATCTCCTTACGTTGCTCCACTGCCTGAGGGATCAGACCTTTATGTCAAAGGCTCGAGGTGTGGCCCCCTAAGAAAACCACCTGCTTCAGTTTGGGCACCCAGTCAGTATCACAGCCTTCACACAAATCAAATGGGATTTGTGTGGCGCATATGTATCTGGTTCTTCCTTGTACCAATATTTATGTGTTTAAATAATAATAATAATAGAATGTTCCTCTAGTGGTGATTGGATGGAATATCTTCGGATCTTTCTAAGCTTCTTGAGGCTTCCTTGAGTTTACCAACGAGCCATCCTTACACAAACACCATAAAATGTATTCAAATTTTATTTTCATTTTTTTCACATTAACACATTATTTACTAAACCAAAGTTCACAATTTAACACTTTTAGGGATTCTGATAAAGGCTGTAATTTGTGTTCAACTCAAGTGGGTCAAGGTCCATTGTTAAATAAAGTTTAATTATGCTTCTCTTGTCAGAAGGGTTTTTGTGGAGATTTCAGTAATTTTATAGTTAAAATCGTGAGTCAATTGAAGCTAGACCACCACAGAAAACTTGGAAGCACTGGACTGCCGTTTCATCCTATTGTGGGACTCCTCAACAGTGCGCATCCACGGTCCCGCCTCTCGAGATTCGAACCCAGGACCTATCAATCTCGCGCTTCTCTCGATAGTTTTAACCTTCATGATTTCTGGAAAAGTATGATAAGCTTCAAATTCAAAATTATTCGACCAGTATAGTGGACGAACTGTTGTATTCGCATTAACCGATCATGCTATAGAGCGGAAACTGTATGTATGCTTCCAGGTTTTCGATGGTGGTCTAGCCTCAATTGACTCATGATCTTAACTATAAAATTACTAAATCTCCACAAAAACCCCCCTTGTGATAATGATCATATGCTCACTAGTGACTGGCTCCTTGAGGTAATTCCTGGAGTTCTAGTGAGAAGTCGTGGCCAGTGGAGCTAATCCATGTCAGGTAGAGACAGGTATCTACCTCAGTACATTGGAAGTTGGTTGCGCAATTTCGTGGATTGGTTGAGGTTAGACATTAACACCGTTGGATGCCAGCTCAGTGGTCTATCGGTTGAGGGCTCCGGCTCGAGACTGGTAGGTCCTGGGTTCGAATCTCGCGAGAGCGGGTTCGTGGATGCGCACTGCTGAGGAGTCCCATAATAGGACGAAACGGCCGTCCAGTGCTTCCAGGTTTTCGATGGTGGTCTAGCCTCAATTGACTCATGATCTTAACTATAAAATTACTAAATCTCCACAAAAACCCCCCTTGTGTTTATCAGTATAAGTTTATCAACTTAGACTGAGGTTTTATTTCTGTTATACTAATGATCGTTGTTAACTACAATTTCATGTATCTTTCCTCTAAGCCATACATCGTTACCACTAAATTTGTCACGGCACGGTTACCTGACCAACCAATTTTTAATTGAATTGCGAATAATAAATAGTGAGGTATCAGTTTACCCATAAACATCTTTTGACTGCAATTCCTCTCAATGCATAGTAATATCGCACCACTATTATTATTATTATTATCCTGTCGTGACTTTAGGTTAACTCCGCCTGTAGCTCCTCCGGAGGCTACTGCCGGTCCCAAGCCCACATAAAGGAGGAGGGTTGGGCATGGGGTTAGCCACCCCATCCCGTATAAAACCAACTCGTTAAAAAAACGCTAACCAGAAAAAAGTAAGTAAGTATGACTTTAGGTTGTTCATCAGTGAACATCTTCCAATACATTAGAGAACACCAATCTAGATAAATCACTTAACAAATAAAGGTGAAGTATAAAATGTTTTGTTCTTTTAATAGTAGATGGCTACTGTTAGTTGCTCGTTAAAGTACAGACGTCTTGGAGGTGACCTTCTTATGACTTACAGTATCCTTAACACTTCTGGTCATCCCCTTAAACATATTCTTAAGCTTAGCACAACACTAACTTAAGAGGTAACACCCAGAAACTGGAGACCCAACATAGCAGAACAGACTGTAGACACAACTTCTACTCCGTAACAGTTGTCAAATGCTGGAATTCGCTGCCGACTGAGCTAGTCCAAGCGACTTCCCACTCAATCTGTCCTGTACCTTCCTTTCTACTTCTATTCATTTGTTGTTCATTCTTCTCATATCTGTCTCCATTTCTCGGCGTAATGTGTTCTTCGGTCTTTCTCTTCTCCTTTGACCTTCACGATTCCATGTAGGGGCTTGTCTTGTGACGCAGTTGGGTGATTTCCTCAATGTGTGTCCTATCCACTTCCAGCACTTCTTCCTGCTTTCTTCCTCCACTGGATGGAATCTGGTTTGTTGTCTCCCACAGTAGGTTGTTGCTGATAGTGTCTGGTCATCGGATCCGAAGTATCTTGTGTAGACAACTGTGGATAAACACTTGTATCTTCTGGATTATGGCCTTTGTAGTTTTCCAAGTTCCCGCCCCATATAGTATAACTGTCTTGACATTTGTATTGAAAATTCTGATGTTGGTGTTGGTTGACAATTGTTTTGAGTTGCGGATGTTTTTCAATTGTAGATATGTTGTTCTTGCTTTGCCGATCCGCACCTTCACATCTGCATCTGATCCACCGTGTTTATCGATGATGATGCCCAGATATGTAAAGGTTTTTCCATCCTTCAAAGCTTCTCCGTCAAGTATGATTTGAATTGATGCATGTTATGTTGTATCAGATAATCTTGCTTTTCTATTTGTTTATATTGAGACCTACTGCCGTTGAGGCTGCTGTTACACTGGTCGTTTTATGCTAAATTTGTTGTTGCGTGTGTGATAGAAGAGCTAGATCATCTACGAAGTCTAAATCATCAAGCTGCATCCTGCCTGTCCACTGTATCCCGTGCTTTCCTCCAGAAGTTGACGTCTTCATGATCCAGTCGATCGCTCGGAAGAGAAAGAGTGAGTGTAAGCAATCTTGCCTAACACCGGTTTTTACCTTGAATGAGTCGGTGAGTTGTCCTCCATATGATATTGACTATCTTCTCAGGTACGCCGTAGTGCCGAAGAAGCCTCCATAGTCTTTTCCTGTTCACGCTATCAAATGTCTTATCGTAGTCCTAATGCTTTCCCGCTTCTGGTTTGTCTGATGACCATGGTGATTTCCTCAATTTTTGGTGGGTCAACATCGATTGGGAGGTCTGTGGGTGCTGCTTCGATGTTGGGTGGGTTCAGTGGGTCTGGCCAATTCAAGAGTTCTTTGTAGTGTTCTACCCAGCTAATCTGTTGTTCACCAATATTGGTGATTACTTTGCCTTCCTCGCTTTACGATGCTCGTTCTGGTTTACGGTAATTTCCAGCAAGTTTCTTTGTTGTATCATACAATTTTCTCATGTTTCCTTCTCTTGCAGCCTTTTCCGCTGTCGTTGCTAAATCTTCCACATATTTACGTTTGTCGATTCTGATGCTCCTCTTCACTTGCTTGTTTACTTCTGTGTATTTGGCTTGTGCCTTGGCTTTTTATGCTCTTGTTCGGCTGATATTGATTGCTGCCTTCTTGTTCCTCCTTTCTTCAATTTTATCAATTGTACCAACAGTGATCCATTCCTTGTGATGGTGCTTCTTGTGGCCCAGAACCTCCTGACATGTTGAAAAGATTGCCTCTTTTTTCCCTTTCCAGTTGCTCTCCATGGTAGTTCCTTCTCCATTGGGTAGATCATGAAACGCCTGGAACCGGTTACTGAGGGCTATCTTGACATTGTTGAGTTTTTCAGTATCCCAAAGAAAAGCCGTATTAAACTTTTGTGATGTTGTCCACCCCGTTGTCCAGTGCTTCTTAAGTTTTAATTTCATCTTGGCGACCAGCAAATGATGATTTGATGCTATATCAGCTCCTCTTCTATTTCTAACATCCTCCTTAGTCCTCCTGAACATTTTGTTGATCGTATTCGTTGGTAGGGGCATAGCATTGAATGACGTTCATCGTAATGCCCTTTCTCTTTGTTTTGAAGGAGGCTTTGATGATCCTTGGTCCATGAGATTTCCATCCTATATGTGCATTTTGTGATTGTTTGCACAGCATCAATTCATGGTCGGAGTACAATAGGAGCTCCCTTGAAGAAAGTTTTTGTTATCCAACCTGAGTCCAATGCGTTTCACTGATTCCAAGCACCTCCAGGTTGTATTTCCTCATTTCTGCAGCAATTTGGAAGACTCTTCCGGTCTCCCACATTGTCCGGACATTCCATGTACCTATAAAAATTGTCGCTCTGGTTGTTAGAAGGTGCATCGATCTCATGACTTCCGAAGGAACTCGGCTTTCATCAAGAGGCGTCATAATTATTCCTTCAACTCCCAAGGCAGAGTTTAAATGGTTTGAATAACTTTTTCTGATTAGCGTTTTTTAGCGAGTTGATTTTCTACGCGATGGGGTCGCTAACCCCATGCCCAACTCTCCTCCTTTGTGTGTGCTTGGGACCAGCAGTAGCCTCCGGAGGAGCTCCATGTGGAGTTTTCTAATCACCTTGAGAGATTTCAGAGTATCAAACTGATGTCCTACGTTAAAATGGGTGTCTTAGAATACCACTAACACATGTATTTATCCCATTTGACTAAAAACCATTTAAAAAATGTGCTCATACCACCACATACATAACCACAATTTAACTATTTTGATAGATGCATATAAATCTCTACATCAAATTGGTGTTAATGTGAAAAGAGTATCCATTGATTTTTCATTCTATAGAATAGCATGTTTTGTAAAAGGCAACTTGATTAGATTGAAGAATATATTTTGGTTAATATCATGTAAATCTTTCAGTTTACTGTCGCTGTAACCTTATCACCTTTAAATTTGAATTGAAAGTAAATATCTAGTAAAGTATAGGAGACATAACAACTAAATGGCTCATTTCAAAGTGTGTCCTTTATACTCTCTTCATTTTCAACTTGATAAAATGTAAAAATTGAAGACTAGTTTTTCTTTAAAAAAACATTTATTAAAAACTATTTTCTACAATTGTAAGCAAAGATGGACAGTGGCTAGTAGTGAAATCTAGTTTGACGCACGTTTCGTCCTATTTGGGACTCGTCAGCTGGATGTACCTGCATCTCAGACTTCTTGATGTTCACTCTGGGACTCAAACCCAGTATCCAACTGAATTATCTCAAACCTGATTGCTTTCTTCGTTTCCACAACAACCATCCTCTGTTATCTCCCTATTCTTTTCTTCGCTTATCTATCTTAACCTTCTGCCTCTAGGCCTATCACTTCCGAGTTGGATATACCTACTACTTATAGGCGTCTACATCAATAGCACACACTGCCT
>NW_017386009.1:981949-1023281 GCF_000237925.1 Schistosoma mansoni | reverse complement strand
GTATAACCATCACACTGACGTTGATTTCTCAAAATACAATAAAGTTTAAATAGTACTCTCACGGAAAGTATTCCAACTTTATTTTGAACATTAGTTCTCAATACTCGAACAGTTTTATTTTACACATGGAAGAATAGACTGATGGCAAGGTGATAACTAGTTGCATTGTCGATATACGTCATTGTACATGGAACATTCAGAAAAAATACCGGTAAAATTGTTCTTACTGGCTTGTTTGTCTAAACATTTGTATCGATAATCAATCCACGATTCCAAATTTTCTCCAACAATTTCCTTGGGTATCTGGAAATAAGCATGGGATATATAAGCCAAGATCTGTCAAACACACACTGAGTCCTCATAGTCACTTGCTTGTGCAATCGGTTCAAGTTGAAATTCACTTGATATTGTTTACTTGAATGTTCCCATTGAAGTTTCTAGGACTGCAACTGGTCAGTCTGTAATTGGCACATGTGCATACTGTGCGAATTGCCTCGATATTGCCTCGATATTGCCTCGATTGACAAGCATTGTAAGCAAAGATGTGTATTGGCTAGTAGTGGAATGCAGGACACTCGTTTCGACGTATTTGGGACTGGTGAGTTGGATGTACCTGCATCTCGGAATTGATGTTCACAGTGTTCGACTGCAACCCAATACCGTTCGCTTCAAACGCCATCACCTTATCCACTTACCTACTGAGTCCTCATAGTCACTTGCTTGTGCAATCGGTTCAAGTTGAAATTCACTTGATATTGTTTACTTGAATGTTCCCATTGAAGTTTCTAGGACTGCAACTGGTCAGTCTGTAATTGGCACATGTGCATACTGTGCGAATTGCCTCGATATTGCCTCGATTGACAAGCATTGTAAGCAAAGATGTGTATTGGCTAGTAGTGGAATGCAGGACACTCGTTTCGACGTATTTGGGACTGGTGAGTTGGATGTACCTGCATCTCGGAATTGATGTTCACAGTGTTCGACTGCAACCCAATACCGTTCGCTTCAAACGCCATCACCTTATCCACTTACCTACTGAGTCCTCATAGTCACTTGCTTGTGCAATCGGTTCAAGTTGAAATTCCAAATAGGACGATAAGCGCGTCCTGGATTCCACTACTAGCCACTATCCATCATTGCTTATATAGCTTGTAACTTCAGGCCATATCGAGGCAGTCCGCACAGAATGCACATATGCCAACAAGAGATTGATCAATTGCAGTTCTTGTATTATATTGCTGTAAAGTGCAGTCTCCGAGTGGTTTATATTGATACTTAATCCACCTATAAACAAAATCAGTCAGCTTCTCAAATGAAAAGACTAAAAGTGAGGAAGGAAGTTTGTTCATTAACGGAAAAGAATCGTACATATGCTCTTATATATATACACCTCTTCAGAGGTTTTGTTCTGTCATTAAACTAAGCCACTATTTGTAAATGCTTCATTCTTTAGAAATGGAAGACATTATTTGGTAAATAATGTTCACTGATTATTCAGCCAATTTATGATTGGGCTTATGTACTAGCGACCAAGTATTCATAGTTAAAAGTACTATTTTACATCAGATCTATATATATATATATATATATGAGATGATATAACATATAGAATTTCATCGATGGAATTCACTCTAGATTCTTGATCGCAGTATTATTTTATGGAAAACATTTTCCGTAATTATGTCTTTCAGGTAGAAAACCGTTGAAATTCATCACGTGATTTTCGGATAACTTTGTGATTTAGAGTAGATCATGTCACCCTATTTAATTGAGTAGAAAGCCCTAATGTATGTAGTAGTCTGGAAGGATTTCCACACACATGGTACTGGTTCCAACTGTCACCAAATATCTCAAGTCATTAGATCCACCAACCTTCTAAACTAGTAATCGGCCTGATTCGTTGATAATGTTCCAATGTACGTAAAGGAGATTGAATGCTCAGTCACTTACTACAGTAAATTATGTTCGTTGGATGATAGTGACTCAAAAATCAGAATCTCAATTTGTTCCATCCTGGTTAGTGATCAGATACACAGAATCTGAAAACTCTGTTTGTCAATGCAGATTATGAACAAAATGAACAAACGGATGGGAAACAACGTATGATATTTATATTAAGAGATAGCAAACGGAATTGTCACAATTTATGTTGATGAAAGTTGAACTGAAATGTTTCGCAAATATGAAACGTCTACTCAATATTTGTGAGTATTATTGCAATGACCGAACATACAGTTGGGTAAATCCAATGTACTTATTGTAATGAATTACAGAATACCTTGACAAAATATGAGAACCATACATTGAATACTTCATAAGCAAGGTTCCATCATTCTTCCTTCACATTGTGTATGATTCTTCTAGTTCACAGTTCCTTCCTATTTTCCTTCTGTTCTCTTCAACTCGATCTTCTTAGACATTTGTTGACAGGCTTTTCACTTCCGATTGGTGTTACCTACCAATTATTTCTATCGACACAAGTAGTATACACCGCAGTATCTCTATTGATTGTTAGAATAATTTCAATCTTTAATTGATATCTAATCCGTTTCGGAGGTGACACTTATCTGCCACGTCATGTGCTAGTGAGATTCAATCAATCAATCAACCAATGTGTGTCGTGACCATTCGACTAGTTAAATCGTTACATGCAACGAAGTTATGTTAGTTGTCTCAAAACTCTACAGATTTATGGATGAAACGGTATGAATTTAATGGATTTCACACGAGCGTTAGACACACTAATCATCATGTTTCAGAAACTGCACTTGATGATCAAAACATTTATTATGTATTAATGAGGTTTGACAAGTACCTGAAAAATGTAAATATTTGATTGTCTAAATAATCCAAATAATGTGAACTCTTCAGAATGAGGATTTTTGGAGATTGTGGTAAATTTAATAGTTGAATTCGTGAGTCGATCTAAGCTAGAGCATCACTGAAATCCTGGAAGGACTGAACGGTTGTTCTCTCCTAGTATGGAACGCCTCAGCAATCCCCACCAACGATTCCGCATGCGATACTTTGACCCACTATCTCCGGTCTCGCACGCCAACACTTATATAACGTTATTCAAAATCGGTGATTTATATTGAAGCGTGCGATACTTTATTGAGCATAATAATGTGCTGTGTCTAGATGTCGTAAGTTAACTAAATTCTAAACATATATCTTAATGGATCTATTTTGTTGTGAAATGAAACACATGAATCCAGAGCGATGTGATTTTGACACTTAATCACTTAACCAAATGAGCCTAGATTCAAACATCATGCTATCAGTTATGGTGGAGTATAGATATACCGTGATACTTGACTTTCAATAGTTATCTAACCAAGTTAGGTTCATAATGTAAAACTAGAAAATGAGATGTATCTGATGGTAGGTTGAAACCTGCTTAACGAATTTGAATCTGTAGTGAAGTGTTTGATGAAAGCAGAGAAAAAATATTTTTTCAATTTCACGAGATCTAGTAATCATTAAGTGATGAATTCAAAGTCTATTATCATTACTATTACTACTGTTATTATGCTGATTGATGATGCCTGATTAGTCGTCACAGTGAATGAAACCGAATGATAGACTGTTTCAGACTAATTCGTGTTCAAAACATGATGATATCATTTTAATTCATGAATATTCTCGATGAATAGTTTCACTGTGTTTCCAAAACTATGTGATACTGATGGACTATTTAGATCTTCAATATTATTTCGACAGTAAACTATAAGTGTCGGTGACAAAGAGAGGAACTACAATGGATTCATACTAAAAACAGTATAAGTGATGTTTTCTGAAACAATAATTAAGAGAACTAATGAATGTTGTTTTGATGTCTACCAAACTGGTTGGTTTATAGTCTCTCAAATGGAAATGACGTCTTTAAATAGGAAATGACGGACAGTAGTGACAATCGAATTTAATGTCTTTTGTTTACTTGTTTGTCTAATTGTTTTTGATAGAGAATGGGTAAATTATACGTTAGTGAATTTCAAGGAAGTCGAGACAAGGTTTCATCTGAGAATGATGAACCTCCAATGAAGGTAAGTCATAATTAATGTGTAATTACTTCCTCAAAACAACTGCAAGATGTTTCTGATCAACCTACTGCAAGTAAACGACTTAGAGATTGCTCACAAACTTCATGTTACATATGGATATCATTTACAGCTGATTATTGTTTTAATTATCATCAAATAGTGATATTAATAGAGTTTTCCATTAAAAATATACATATGATTTCTTCCAAGTATACTTGAAGTGCTCATCTGTTTGGAACAAAATACGCTGGTGGTGAACTGAGAGCAAGAATATCAAGATGATTGTGTAATTATTAAATAACTCTTCATTAACCAAATACCTAATACATAGGCGCCATACAAACCCCGTTTGACTTGTGTGAGGGCTGTGATACTGACCGGGTGCCCAAACCGAAGCAGGTGGTTTTCTTAGGGGGCCACACCCTGAGGCTTTGACCGAAAGATCTGATCCCTCAGGCAGTTGAGCATCGTGAGGAGATGCAGTTCCATGGTAGCCGGCGACCAATGATTGATTCATATGCCATTTGTTTCCTCAGGATACTGGAGTCAGCTCATGTGCACCATTGGTTTGGAATCAGGGTTTTCCAACTCCCCTAAGTGGACTCGCCGTGTCCACCAACCCGGTTAAAGCACCGGACATTCTCTTTTCGTTCTTTCAATTTCGTAAACAACACCCTCGCTACGAGAAGGCAGTAAGTAGGACTTTTCTGGCAGAGGCTATATACGCGTGGCCGTATGAGAGTATTTCGAGATGGAGAGTGGACTCTCTCCACTCTTATCCGTACCAGGGTATTTGGGGGCTCATTAACACAGGAAATCTATACATTATCACGAATAGCCATCACTAATATTTATCCCATTCATGGAGGATATAATTGTTTTATATTGGATATTAAACGATATGATTGAGTGGATAATGAAGACACTAGAATCTGATTTGCACTAATAAGATATAAACCGAAAACAAATTCGGTTGTTGACCAAAATACCCTATGTTTCAGTTAGGTGTGGGAATAGAGAAAGATGATATCTGACCGATGACTACAATGAAATAATATCTCGTGAAAACACAGAACCATTGAAACATTGTTTATCAACATATTATGATGATGGGAAAATGAGTGGATGATTTATGTTCCTTGATCCAACTGCCGAATGAACAGTCAAATAATATCACCTAGACCACTCATCAGTTTGGAACAAGGTTTCAGGTAGAAAAACTTTCAAATACATTGGTCAACAGACTCTGTTGATTTTAATTCCATCATTTCCTATCAACAAACTTGATGTCTCAAAATGTCAATGTTTTGTCAATAGAATCCAAATTTCATAATTTAAACAAGCACTAGATAAACATCTCTATGTTTAGGCAAGGCATTCCATCGCTTCAAGAGATATTCCATTGCATACTCTACATCGTCAAATAATGAAGACCAATAGTGCAGAAGATAAAAACTTACTAATGCAAATTCTTGGTTTAAAACTGAAGGTGAGGTGTTTTTCCCCTGACCTTTACTTACATAACTCTGTTGATGTATCCACCCTTTTCCACGTATTGTTACATGACACTGATTTCCAATATAACCAAAACATATCATCACTACATATTTTATAGAATTTTTCTCCTAGAATTATCACAATAGTCTAGATATAAATATTCAACTATATAGACAATTCTGATACATCTTTCATATATGTTACCCTTCCAACGAATCGACCTCAATGAAAACGTTTATGGTAATGGTAATATTTTCAAGGGGTAGTGTCTTCCGGAAGTTGATATTATTACTCAGTCTGTAGTGACCGGCCAGTCTCGATAAGAACACGATTGGAATAATAGAAACAATTATTATTATTGTAACCAATTGTACCAGAGATTGTTTTACTGTATTTGTTTAACTGTATCCGTTTCACTTCTTGTTCCATATACCGCCTGGTTTGGTTCGAGCTTGCTCACGCACTGCTTGTTCGCTTGTACTCTTTGGCACGTCTCGGTATTATTTCGATACCACGAGATCGCCAATAAATATACTTGATCTGGACTAGTAAAGCCTTCTGGTTTACGGGCTATCAAGGGAACCAAGTCATATTTGTACGCGTAATCGAATAGTAGTGGTGATCATAGTCCGTCCACGACTCGACATCCACTACAAGTCTCTCATGACAAACCTGTATTTTATAGAGACTGCCTCAGTAATGCCATTTAGTCACATATTCTAATTAGAGTTGGGGGGGACAAACAATGTTATCCAGGAAGAACATCTTTTAATTTAGTCTTGTCAAGTGGACTAACCTGCATCCTAGTGTTGATGCTTATCAACGAACTGGAACCCGGTACACTTCGGTGAACATATCCATTGTATTATCTACTGAGGTACCAAGCCTAGATTTCTACTACCTTGGGTAATGTGTACGAATTCAACTTTTATGTATATTGTTTCTCAGTTGTAAATAAATGAATTCATATCACTGTGATACGTACAGTGTTTCTGTCTGGTTCAAATAACTTTTTCTCTTAGAAAGCGTCAACTTCATCGAAACAGGTTTTTAACACTGTACAGTTTGTCATTACGTAAGTTGATTGATTGAGTATCTCTTCAAAACTCTGGTTATTTCTATCGAATTTCACAGTAGTGTGAGACATGAAAAATGAATCAACATTAAGCAAGTCCAAACAAGCAGTTTGGTACATTCCATAATATTATTCTAATATCTAATCAGTCCACCATATACAAAGTGCTTTTCTGAAATCTCAAGCAATAATTGATTGAAGTTAAGTTACTCTTATGTCAATTATTTCACATATATGTTACTTCTTTACTCATAAATATCTAAAGTACAACATAACTATGTATTTCTTTTTAGCACCCCCTTATTCAAAAATGTAACCAGAGATCTATCCAGTAATAAAGCTCGTCGTCAATCATTATCATTCTCTTCTCACCAATAAGATTTGCATAAAGACCATTTACGGTTGTTTAACATCTCTTCATTAATTTTATAGTATCTGTTGATCACTGACAGACATTTTCATTATAGATGGTTTGTAGAGACTGTTGAACATCATTGTTTACATCATGGACTGATCCTAATTAGACAGGAAAACTATTAGATGAAAAATCAGTGATCTGAAGGTCAAGTGTTAACACAGAGACGTGAAGATTTTAGGTTCAACTGTCGATGGGCTCATCTATCCACATTGTTGAGAAGTCCATAGTAGAACGCAACAACTTTCCATTGCTTCCTTTTTAAAAACAGCTATGTTACAGAGATCATCCACTTATGTGGACCAGAACACTGAACATTCTACTTTCACCTATTTGACATTTACAAGATGCTAATATTGATCCGTTTATTTCGTATGAGTTTATCTCAAGTGCAACGATGTTTGGAACAACTCAATCATAGCATTCACAAATTCTCCTCGTATATCATGTGCGTTAGATGCATATTTATCTACTTACTTTTTAACAGCATTTGTTCTTTATTACTGCATTCTCTCATCTGGATATAGTATCCGGCCAGTGAATGTTGAGTATTTTGTGTAAACAACTGTTTATAAATACCTATACCTTCTTGACGATGGATGTCGTAGTTCTCCACGTTTCAGCTCCGTACAGTATAACTGAATAATATGAAATATGGAAGTAAAATAAAGATAATAAGAAAATGGATGTGAATGAAACTACTGTGGATAATGAATGAATATTTCCAGGATAGGTTTAGGAATGTATCAATTGTTTCTGAACACACAAGAAAAGATTGAATTTCCGTACGTCCAAGACTCAGAACAACCTACGTACAGGAATTCTGTGTTAAAGTCAATCTCATGACCTGTTTCAACTATACGTTAAGCTATAGATGAAGATGTATGTTTGTTATCTGCTCTTATTGGATTATTTGTTTTTACTCGTTTTGGCGTTCATCTTCACACATGTTTTCTACACGAATAAACTTGACTAAAAGCTAATTATTCCATGATAAAAGATTTAGTAACGGAACATTTTACGTTTTTGAGTGAACTCATCCAGGGTCAGATATAAAGCTATTCCAAATCTCTGATAGACATCTAGTGGATGCCCTGTCACTAGACACATTTAATGGATTAAATACCAAGCCTTTTATGACCATGAGTCTTCACTGACAGGTTTTCTGACGAATTTCTTAGTTAGGTGAAGCAACTAGTAACGGTGGTAGTCATAATTTAAACCAATCAGAATGTCCTTAAAACGACTTTTTCGACCCTTTCCTATTGTTTCTTAGTGTGAACAAGTATTCTAAACTAATAATTGCTTGTCAGACTAAAGTAGAGGGAATCTAAAATATGATGAAGCTGGATTACAGGTTTATTCTGATATTGCACTGTTGAATAATTTCATTGAGACTAATGTATTTTTACTGAAGTCCAACACGTAACGGTCAATAAGTTCCCGAAGCAAGCAGATCTGTAAATCCTCGACATTTAATGCTGATATCATTAGTTTTAACGGACGCGCCTAGCTAAAGGCGCTTGGTCACGCATCCGCACATGATCGCGAGTGTTGAGCATCTCCTGCAACAGTTAGCCAGTTTAGATTAAACGCTTACTGATGTATCGATAGTCTTCCAAACAAATCTTCTAACCTCTTCACTTATGACTCCTGATTGGACTGGGTTTGCACACTTTGATTATAAAGATGTTGATAATGTCACAGGTATTCAGAGTTTGACAACGGCTTAACCAGTAACACCTTCTATTATGAATCTTATCCATCAAGCGAAATCAAAAGTCAGAATCGAGGAGGTTGGAAGATGTATTTGATAGATTATCAATATGTCGAGAAGTGACTGATGTAAACTGGCTAGTGATCGCAGGAGAAGTTGTGCACTGGGTTCTCACTCGTGATCTGGTGAGGATGCATGACCGAGCACTTTCAGCTGAGAGAGTTCATTAAAACGAATGTGGTCACCATCCAATGTCGAACACTTACAGTGCTATTGATTTTGGGGATTTACTTACCGCTTAAATAGTTTATCCTCAAGAAGAAAGTTATCGATGCCTGCACATGTTTTCAAAGAGAGATTTCGTTCTCTTGGTATTGTTGACAGCGTTATTATAATTCTCTGAATCCTTTCTCAATAACGATGAATGAAGGCTAAGGATGCTGTCTTGATTAGTAATATATATACTTCTCAGGTAATGATATGAAAATAATGAAGATTTTTTAGTTAAAACGGCTCACTGTCCTAAGGCGGAAACTTTTTATCTTAAGACGGATTCGTGGATCGGAACGCATATTTGTAACATTTAGATAATCTATTTATTCCCTTCTAGAAAACCTTGTAAGATTTTGTTTTATTATCAAGAACATTATCTCAACACTCATGCTTGATCCTAAGGGACAGATAGTTTCTCAATTCTGTCAAGCTAAGTTTAATCCATTGGACATAGTGTGGCTTCAACCTTGAAAAGGTTAATAGTGTGGCATTACAAAAATCTACTCACACGATGGCTATTTACGCGCGCCGTTGCACTGCTTGTCTTTGTAGAGTCAAAAGCTCATGTAGTGACAGACGTAATGGCGTATCATTCATAGTTCATCGAAATGGAGATACATTTAACCCAGGGAGACGCATCTTCATCAACCAAAGACTAGCTCTAACGTGGAGCTCATTCATGGAACAAGTGAGGAAACAGTTGGGACAGTATGTTCCTGCTATCCGTTGTATCGTGTCACCAAATACGGGAACTAAAATACAAAATGTTTGCGATATAATGGAGAATCATAGGTACGTAGCAGTACCAAGAGGTGAGGCGCTTAAACTGTTAGAGTAAGTCACAACGTCCACTAAAACATGCTTCATGTTATCGATAAATGAACACTATTATTCATGTAGATTCAACAACATATTGTTAACTGATACCCTTGTGTCTCGTTATGTATGTTTTTTAAGCACTTTAGCGGCCTTCATTTTAGGAATCTTAAGTTTTAAATAAGGAAAGCTATGTGGTGAATAATAATGTTGGTAACGTTTAAAACAAATCGTTCCTACTAAAGTTTTCTTATTTATTGCTAGCATGTTCTTCAAAGTAAGGCCACTAGAATAATAACTTCATCATTATCAAACAATGAAACATCAGCAAAAACTATCTGTTTCATTTTTCCACTTAATAGAAAGTACCGATTTCCAATGATAATTAATGTCATTTTCCAGTGTCCAAATTCTTAAAACTGTTTACTTTTACAAAATATTGTAGCTCTGACATTACGTCTTTCAGCCTTTACTGGTGGGGATCGAATATCTTCCGACCAGTATTAATCCTTGCAGTTTGTAGCATCATAGAGGTCTAATCCCTCTTTGTATGTGCCAGAAAAGTGATGATATTATGTATTGTGGTACAGACCCATTTTAATTCACATTTTCTACTCAGAAATAATAATTTTGCTTTGAGTTCACCATGCCATATTTTAAGTACAGTTCGATTGAAACCAGAACCAAAGTTTGAAACACGCAGTTATTGTGGAGTTCAGGCAGTTATGAAAAGTTTGAAACCTACATTAGTCGAATGTCTATGCCAATCTACGGTTTTTGGTCATAGATTACTATGTGTTAGATTAGTTTATAATAAAACCAGTGGAGAGTGATTTTATAATCATCGAAAGACGTTAGTAGTTGGAACTAATCGACATCTCGGCCCTTTCCTACCTCATGCTTCCAAAAGTATATACCAAACTATCAATTTGAAATCCCTAGATTATCCCATAATAGAACGTCTTCATCATGCTTGTTATTGTACTCAAAAATCTAAAGTCACCTAAACATACTAAAATAGAATATTTTCCTTAATGGGATAAACTGGTCACGAATATTTTTGAAAAATATGTACGAATTTTCTTTAAAGAAACTCGTTGTCAAACGATTTGCTGTCACCATTTACTTTGCCACTGATATGTTATAAATTCACCACTTGACTGTCCATCTACTTCAAGGGTTTATAGGTGTATCAGAGGTTACATACTTCATCAAATATGTGACTTGAGCCCTTACGAACCACGATAGCTTGTGCAACTTTCTCTGTTTCTAATCCAGTTACTTTCAGTGACGTTTCGCACACTGGAGCAACTATTTATGTACCGGCCTCACTTAGCTATGATGGCACATTCATCTTAGTTATGAATAATGTGGCCTGCTGAGCAGTACTTCGGTATTCTGTTGGATCAACCACATTCCGTGACTACAAAAACTATTATAGATCATATCAAACCAAATAATAATATACTCCCGTTTATTAGTTAAAAAACTTTATTAATCAGGTCATTTGCAACTAATATCAAACGGGCTATACTGTGTGCATGTATAATAGTAGTAACAAACAAAGCATTTTTGTAAAACGATGTAAACGGGAGTAACATTAGACCAAGCATAAAGCAAACTATAAGAATACTCTTCTAATCCAATTTTCATTAACAACATCTTGGTAGTAATGTATCTAGTAGGCTGAACAAAAATGTGAGCTTTACGAATTAGCAAAAATAACCCTAAAATATATTAGCTTTAAAATGTAATAAAACGTACCAAAATATGAGGTGATGAAGGAATGCGTTTACGTAAAGAAAACGATGAGATATGTGAAAATCAGTTGATGATCGGATACATACAAAACGTTCAAGATTTTTGATCAGATTTAAAATCATAACATACAGCTAATTATCCATGAACTGCAGAATTATTTGCTTGGTATAATTGTACCGATAGATGGCCTAGAGTCCGTGTTGCTTAAAATACGTGAAATTTTGACTCAGTGATATCCTAAATTTCAATCTTCAGTTCAGTTTCTAATAGATTCAGATCCAACTTTCTTTAGGATGACATCAATGTCAATAATTAAATTAGTAGAATGCCAGAAAAATGGATACTCAGTATAATAGTAATGAAGTCATTTTCAGCTAGTGGGATTCGAATATTTGATTAAAGTCAAGAAAATTGTGTGGCCATGCAATTTTGTCTTTGATCCTAATTTAAGAAGACAGCATACTTAAGCGCCCATAACTGGAATACAGTTTCTGAATATAGCAAAATATATTCCCTTTACATATCTGGGCAGCATCATTGATGAACACGGTGAATCTAATGCAGATGTGAGGGTGTGGATCGGCAAAGCCAGAGCAGCATATCTACAACTAAAGAACAGCTGGAACGCAAAACAATTGTCAACCAACACCAAAGTCAGAATTTCCAACACAAATGTCAAGACAGTTCTACTATATGGGGCGGAAACCTAGAGAACTACGAAAACCATCATTCAGAAGATACAGGTGTTTATTAGCAGTTGTCTACGCAAAATACTTCGGACCTGTTGGCCAGGCACTGTCAGAAACAAGCTACTATGGGAGACAAGAAACCAGATTCCACCCAGAGGAGGAAGAAATGAGGGAGTAAAGCACTCAACTGCATCACAAGGCAAGCCCTCACATGGAATCCTGATGGTCTAAGGAGAAGAGGAAGACCAAAGAACACATTACGCCGAGAAATGGAAAAAGATGTGAGAAGAATGAACAACTGGATATGTCGTGGCGTAAATCTGATTCCTTTTTGATCGTGCGTACTGTCTATCCTCGTATGTAATAAATGGTGAATAACGGAGTTAAATAAGTCAAATACGAGAATGGATTTAAAATACATATATTTTCTATACTCATTGATCTGGCCAGAGAATCAGAGTGGTGAAGCAAATAAAAGCGAACGAAGCAAAAATGATGCGCATCGGAGATGGCGGGGAAGCCAACTCATTTTAAGCAAGTGTTAATCAACATTTATAGTCAGACAAAAATGAATGACAGACATATGATGAATAAGATACGAAGTGTGCATACACATACGCTCATATAAAAAAGTAGTCAAGGTTAATAAGCGAGTAATTAACGAGATCAAAATATGACTCAATGTTTAGGTGAATTGGCTTAGCCAGTAGCTAGAATAAAGTATATGTGCTTAACATATAAAATGATACTACATAGCCCCCTTGTAGAAAATAGCACACTTATAAAGAAATGTCTGTTTTCGAAAAATGACACTGAAGCGGTATGTAAATAGTGTTAACATGTAGGGAAAAAATTGTAAAACACCCGATAAATCACAGTGTCATGTGAGGGGTGAGCGTATTAAACGAAAGTGTCATGCTTATGCAAAAATGTACATGAATATTGTCAAGATGCGGACAAAAATTGAAATGCTAGCATGTGATTATGAGTACATTAATAAGCGTACAAAAAATGCAACATGCATTTATATCGTGACTGTCTGGATGATAAAATAACAGGTTCATATGCGCGAATCGAAATATCGTGAAAATAGAGTATAACAGTAATTGCTCTGTGGTGCTGACTGAGTATGATGATAAAGAACAGTGAAATACGAATATGTTCTGGTAAGCCGCAGTAGAGTAAATAGTGTCGATTGGCGATGAGCGGATTCGAATTTACATACCTGGAGTTCATGTGGGATAAAAATAATCCAGCCGTACGATGATAACTGCATCAATGGGTGATATTCGTTGCTATACTGCTATTGATAATGATTATAAAATACGAAGTCAGTGTACGTTGTCGTTTGCGTTGAGTTGTCGCTAAATAAGTATTAGTAGAATGACCAGAGGAACAGAATAGTGACTGATGAGATGAGATATGCGGAGTCGTATTCCTTTTTGGTCATGAAGCCTAGCGTCGTTTGTGTAGTTAGAGGGATATGCGCTCGACCTCGTTTGTTACAAAACTGTATTAAGGCATGATGAAAGTACCTAATACATATGATAATCAAAGACAGCGAGTGAGACTGACTTGAATGTGACGAACAAGAGTGTATCTTCGAGAGATCATCTCTAAACTCTATGTTCTGGTGTACAGTGCAATGGGAGTAGAATAATAATTACAGTAATCGAACAGTGTTTATGGGTAATGGATGATGCAGCATTCAGTTATACAAATGAATGAATAGATAATATGAACATAATCATTACTAATCGGCTGGTAATGCGGCGTCAAATACTTGACTTGTGTATAGACATTAAAGTAGGGATCAGAGTGAAACAAAAATTGTGGAAGTTCGGTTTAGGTTGTTGCTGAAAATGTAGGAAACGACGATTGCTGCGTACCAATGAGATGAATGAACATTAGTTGTATATCGAGAGCATAAGTTCCTACTATCGAAATCTGAATGCGCAACAACGGCTATCGATATATTATGGGACGATGTGTACTGGCTAAGAGAAAGAAATGAGAATGGTGACAGATTTGCAAATTTATGTACATTCAACAAAATTTTTATAGCTGGTACAATATTCCCCCACACGAATAACTATGCAAAACTACACGGGTCTCCCCACATCACACTGCACAGAACCAGATCAATGATATCTGAGTCATTAAAAAAAATCAGAATGTCAATGGAAGACGTGAGAACCAAGAGAGAAGTTGACACAGCTTGAAATTACCACCTGGTTGTGGCCAAGATGAAACTGAAGATAAAGAAACACTGGACAGCTGGGGATACAGAAGTATAAAAGTTCATCACAGTCCTCCTTCGAGATACTAACAAACTCAACCAATTCAAAATAATCCTCAACAATAGGTTCCAAGCCTTACAGGACCTACTGAAATAAGAAGAAACTACGATGGTGGATAATTGGAAAGAGATCAAAGAAGCACCAACTTCGACGTGTCAGGAGCTGCTGGGTCACAAGAAGCTGTAGTGCAATGCTTCGCTAACCTTTCACCTGGATAACCGCTATAATACAAGTCTCGAAGGTGCATGAAATCAGAAGGCAAAGATAAGCTTCAACTACAGTTTATTATCAAATGATGCAGGCCACAAAGTTACAAGCACATGAGTGAGTATCGGCGAGCAGTAGCGAGCAATTACATAGGCAAATTTATAGTCAAATTGTTTAAGGGCTCAGCAAGACAAAGCAAAAGCTAATAATAGGATTTGGGTGCATACATATATGGGGGGAGGACGAGTCATCGAATGATATTTAAGCAATCAACGTTTTGGCTAGAGTCTGTCGTGTGCTCTGGTGACCATAACAGTACAAAGAAATATGCAAATTGTTACTATCCAAATGACAATGTCTGTTAAGTAAGTTAATAGAAGGGCTTAACCGAAATTCACCATAATCGAAAATGGGTGTGCCATAGTTGCTATAATGCATCATCATAAGGAATGGATCGCTACGGCAATCCAATGTCCATTTTCCGGATAAAACTAGCAATAACCTACTGTGGGAAAGAACAAATCAACTTCTATCTGAAGAGGAAATCAGTAGAAAACAGTGGAGTTGGTGGATAGAACATACATTATGGAAATCACCAAACTGCATTAGGAAGTAAGTGGTATCTTAGATTCCTGAAGAGAAACAGAGAAGTGGAAGACTAAAGAAAATACAACGCTAAGAATTGGAGGCAGATATGAAAAAAATGAATGTCAACTGAAAACAACTGGAAAGAATTGTCCAGGACAAAATTGGCGGAAGAATAATAACAGGCGTAAGTGTTCTAAGAAATCGTTGTAATATTATCTATAAAAACCTCAATTTTTCTGAACTATAATGATTTGATTTAGGAATTAATGACGTTTAACTTCTATATCATTTTTTCTCTAAAATGTTTTACAGTTATCATAAAGCTGATGAAAAGTCACGTTATGCATCAAATCATCATACTTCATCAGAACTATTTGAGAAGGTAAACAATTTCAAAACATATCATATCACCATATGTCTTTTTTGCAAATTATTTACCATAAATAAGTGCAGATTGAATACCTAAAAGGCGAGACTATAATTTATGGACGAACCAATCAGAAGTTTGAGCGGTTTCAAGGTCACGGCGCCAATTTCAGTACCTGGTGCTCATGTACGATCGGTTCACAGAGGATTTTAGAGAAGACTCGACAGTTAAGCGGCTACAATAAGGGAGATCATTAAGAAATTCCTTTCTTTGAAATTGCAGTGATCAAATGACTTGTAAACCTTGTGCAGGCTACCGTGATATCCTTCGATATAACATCATTTGAAGGAAGACGTTTGCTAGGATAGGAACCTTTTTTGCTCGATGCAGATTGAGATTAAGGCATATTACAATAATTGTCGCGAACTGTATAATAAAAGAACCAGTAAAATTGGCTGCAATAATCGCAGATATCACTGAAACTTCGGCTGTTCAGTAGTATGAGTATTTTAGGGACATATCCATAATAAAAATAATAAATTTACACAACCGGAGTACACAAACAATATTGAAGCTATGTGATGGAGACCGAGAGGGATTTTGTGACCTTATCATGGCTCCAAAGACTGAGTATTATAGAACCATATGGATGAGTTCCTCTATCTTATACATTACGATTTTAGAACCTTTGAACCTCTTTCTAACCTTGACAAATTTTTGGACCATATAAAAGAAGTGTATCCACTTTAATTCTTTGGTTTTGTATAATATATTTTTACTCTATGCTGACTGTTTACTGATTGGCTAATATTTCTCAAGGTCGCTCAAGATTCGTCCAAAGGTCGTCCATAAATTATAGTTTCGCCACCTAAAATTATGTCACAGTTAGATGTAGATGGGTAACTTAGTGCATAGAGAATTTGATGTCCAACAAATAAAAGATCAATTCAAATACTATTCTATTCATTTTGATCTAGGAAGCTGGATCTCATCACTTTTCATAATACAAAAATTGTGACCATAACTCTTCACTGAGATTTTTTCACATGTTAACTATCTTGCATTGACTTCCAGCAACGGTAACTCCCCCCTATAGGTAGACTGATTTTCATCTTGATACTTTAATAAAAAAACGCTGAGAATATAAAAGCTAGTAATTTTTAATATAAATGCAATTAAGTTATTGGCAAACAGAATAAATATTCTGCTACATAACTAATTGCTAATCATTAAGCAGTTACAGGAAATCCAATTGGTGTTTAGACGTAGTTAAGAGGAAACCCTTCATGACCAAGGTTTCCTACTAGTTGGTATACGTCAGAAACGTGTAACTATAATGCAGAAGGAACTGATGCTCCCCTTGGGATTTGACTCTCGTCTCGTAACTTTACAGCTAGAAACGTTAACATTGAGCAGTTCAGGTCTCGATTAACTTCCTGTATAACTGAAATAGTTACAAGTGACTGACCGGGGATTAGTGACCAATGTCACATTGATCTAGTCTGTTAGTGCTAACCAAAATCTCTCGATCATAGTTAGTGAGAGACTTTTGTTAATAAACACCTCGAATATGTTTGTGTCAACGCTTACCTATTATGCCGTATGAAAATGTCGTAAAGTCTTGCAAAACTTGACAAAAAGAAATTATACCTAGCAGTTCACCATATAAGTTCGTATTTCCCGTAGCTAAGATGTTGTTTTTAAATTATTGAGTTGAGCTTCCATTGATTCTCCATTTAACTATCAGTCAACTTAATTTATAAATAAAACTAGTTTCATAGTTAAATAATGCTGAATAATACCACAACCAAAACACTGAGATTTAATTGCTGAACAATTATTGAAGCAAAAGATAATTTTAATTTACGACCACGCTTTTAATGTATGCCGAATTATTGGTCAGATAATTAGATTGGTGAAATTGAGTTTAAAAATGTTGACTGAAAGAACTGTCAACGATACTGAATAACTGGATTTAACCGATGAGAACTATGAGGTATTGAATAACTGTTCTTGTTTTAATCTGAGATTTCCCATCAATACACATTTGAGGTCACAATGAGAATTAAACCCGGAACTTCTTGGTTCAATGATTCACAATAAAAATCTTTTCTTATAGCGGTGATGATTCATTTACATTGGTAATATTAAGTCCATTCTAGATATCAGAAGGGGTTTTGTGGAGATTTAGTATTTTCATAGTTGAAAGCGTGAGTTGCTCAAATTCGTGGATCAGTTGAAGTTAGACATTAACACCGTTGGATGCCAGCCGGCTCAGTGATCTATCGGTTAAGTGCTCTGGTGCGAGATTGGTAGGTCCTGGGTTTGATTCTCGCGAGTGAGGGATCGTGAATGCGCACTGCTGAGGAGTCCCATAATAGGACGAAACGGCCATCCAGTGCTTCCAGGTTTTCCATAGTGGTCTAGCTTCAATTGACTCACGCTTTCAACCATTCTAGATATGATTACATTTCATCAGTCACAAGCTTTCATTCGAATTCGAAAAATCTACTTCAAAATTAATCACTAATGAATTTATCCTAATCATTTATTTGATCGTGTGCGAAAATCGATTTAGTTTTGCAGAATTCTTTGTTTGTCATGGATAAGAATTATCCAATGTTTCAATTGAAAAGATTATTCTTATCATCTCTTATCTATTTAAAAACCATCTAACAATTACAGTGGAAATATGATAATTCAGTTAAACCATTTGTAATTTTAATATTATGTAGTTAAGATCATGAGTCAATTGAAGCTAGACCACTATGGAAAACCTTGAATTACTGGACGGCCGTTTCGTCCCACCGTGGGACTCCTCAGCAGTGCGCATTCACGATCTTGTCTCAAGAGATTCGAACCCAGGACCTACCAGTCTCGCGCCAGAGCACTTAACCGATGTCTAATGTCTAACTTTTATCAATCCACAAAATTGAGCAGCCATTCACTATTGTCTTCAATGAGTTACTATCTCACAACAGACCCAATTGACTTATGATCTCAACTATTAAAATGACCATATTAAACACAGAAACCCCTTTCTGATATAAAATTATTTGTATATATCACTTTCTTAAGATAAACATAAAAGAGAAACTTGATTGTACTTTACTATTCGTCGTTAAATTGTATCATAATTATCACCTGTGTTGAGAGAGAAAGAAAAAAAACAGATCAATTAATAATTGGTTAACATTATTTTAATCAGTTTGCATATAGAAGTTTTGCTTGTTGATTTTTTTCGTAAGATCCATCTGAGTTGGTTCTTTTTTTTGCATTTTGACCTTAGGAACTAGTTTTTTTGGTAAAATACAAAAGTGCATAGTAACATAGATAATCTATACTTAGATTCATTTAGTACTCCATAACTAGATATTCAATTATATCTTATATTATTAAAATTATAAAAATGAGTTCTAAGTAAAGAAAAAGAAGAAAAAAAAAGAAAAACGGAGTTTGGAAACTACGAAATTAATCCTCATTTCTGTTTATACAGATGAAACTAGAATTAAAATGCCTAGTGATTGTTAACTTTCGTTGTGTTCAATTAGTACTCATATTAACCGTGGGTTGAGCATTAGTCAGTAAGATTTTTACTTTGTGCTTGAATGATTGAACATCGGGACGTATCCTTCTGTGGTGTTGATTGGTTAGATTTAAACATGGAGATGCTTTACAGGAGTTCACTTTAGACTCAGATCTCAGAGCCTCCGAATGTGACGCTGGTTAGTCCGGATTTAAGTCCCATGAAAGGATAACTTCATTTAAAATTCCAGATATAACAAACAAATAGGTTTCAAACGGCTTTGTATTGGTTGCTTTCAACCATCTTTCAAGAGGCGACCTTGCTTAGTTATTTAGAACGAACTAAATGCTTTAAGGTTTGATCTTACAGCTTATGAGAACTGATAGTTTTTAATAAAATCTGATCTTCCCTGTTTTTCATATGTTCAAACTCATCAACTCTATGTCTAAATTGTGTCGAGTGATCTCTGACTACTATTTCAGTGTGCTGGTTATGAGTAATTTAAGGAGACATCTTTAAGGAGTTTCAAAGTTAATAAATGGCAATTAATTCGAATATTTATGATCAAAAAACCTTCAAAATACTTTTGTATATGTAAGAGAGGATGATTTTAATGAATTGATGGATGAATTCTTAATTGTTAAAATCAGTGAAAAGAATGTTGATCAAATGATGAAATGCAATGATAAAAGATGTAGTCGAGCAACGACTGTTCACTAAATCGAATTACTGACTTGAGCCCAAGAACGGTTATAAATCACAGACAAGATCATCAGTCGGAAGAACGAGTTTTTTTATTTAATAAAGCGACTAACTTAACACTGAGATATTAACACAAAAAGTAACGTAATAAAATATCACAAGCGACTAGAAGTTGGTCTGTAGGTCCCTTAAATCGATATAAATCTGTTAGGCTTGATCCAGACAGTCATATCACATTCCTTCTCCAAAGAAATGATAAGGATTCATCATTTAACAACACTTATATTGGGACTATATTTCTGATTTGCTTCATGTACTGCTAAATTTTATTGATTATAATGGTTTTATTCCTTTGACCTATTGAGACCACCTTATTGATATAAATTATGACCCTCAGCTATCACTGCCTGATTTCCAGGATGGAATAAACTCTTACTTTCTTCTCGGCTCAAAAATGAACGAATCCGATCAGAGTTCGAAGACTCCTTTATTCCCCGAATAATACCTTTCCAACAAGTCGGTCAGAGAAAGGGGAGAAAGTTTACTATTCATCCACTGGGGTTGAGGTGCATGGTTTTTAGCTCAGATAATAACAATCGAGGTAGAAATTGTAATGTGATAGGGTGCAAAGTTAGATGTCATGGTCACAAGATTTGAAAAAATTCAGAAAGTAAAGAAGCAAGGGGAAGCTGCCGATAATAAAATCTATGAGGACACCAGAAGATAACGCTACAATGACCATCGGATATACTGCAGCCGAAATAACAGTCATACCACCAGTTTCATCGTCAACTATCATCAATATGTTATAGAGTGCAGATAACTCAAAGTCACTTGATTATCGCTTTATCCATAGACAGAAATGAATATCTGCAACCTAGATATCAATGTTGAGTCAATAAACCACTAGATATGCACTATTCATCAGTATAGTTAAACATTATATGAAACTAACTCGGATGTTATGAAAATGGACAATTTTATTTGACGAAGAATCAATATTTGAAATGCTTAATCGTCAAATACAATGGATTGTGAGAAAAATCATTCCTAAGACCCACATACCTGAGAAAACTAATTTTTGTTATAAGTAAAGATGGATATTGGCTAGCAGTGGAATCCAGGACACGCGTTTCGTCCTATTTGGGACTTGTCAGCTGGATGTATCTGCATCTCAGAGTTAATGTTCACTCTGGGACTCGAATCCAGTACCTTTCGCTTCAAACGCCATCGCGTGATCCACTCGGCCACTGAGTCCTGATAGCCATTTGTTGATTAAACTCAGTATCAAATGATTCAATGTATATTTCATCCATTGATCTTTATTGTATATCACAACATTTATCTATCCAGTATAAAGTTAGTTAAATTGACTTTAGAAGAATTTTCATTGCCACTATCTATTCATTATAATTTTACGTTAACATGGAAATTGTTCAGTTGATAAAATTCTGTAACCAATAACCATTCAATTTAATAGTATATAAATAAAAAAGGAGTTTTGTGGAGATTTTATTGATTTTATGTGGTTGAAATCATGAGTCAATTGAAGCTAGACCACCATGGAAAACCTGGAAGCACTGGACGGCCGCATCGTGACCAGTGGAGTTCAACGAAGTCTGTTGTAGAGATATCAACTCACTAAAGACAATTGGTGAATGGTTGCTTAAACATCGTGGATTGGCTGAAGTTAGACATTAACACCGTTGGATATCAGCCGATTCAGTGGTCTGTCGGTTAAGTGCTCTGGCGCGAGACTGGTAGGTCCTGGTTTCGAATCTCGCGAGGCGGGATCGTGGATGCGTACTGCTGAGGAGTCCCACGATAGGACGAAACGGCCATCCAGTGCTTCCAGGTTTTCCATAGTGGTCTAGCTTTAATTGACTCATGATTTTAACTATGTATACAGTATTCAGGATTAGACATAACATAATCAAATCGTTTATACAACTTTTAAATATATGTAATAATGAATAGTACAAAGAAAAATATTGACATGAATTTTTGAAGAATCATAGCTATGACTTAATTTTCATCATTTCCGTTAAATTTAATCCGTTCGAGATATAATCATATGATCGAAACAGGCCATAAGATTGATTCTAACTCGGCTTTTGTTGTGTTGTACAAAAGTGCAAAAAGGTGTACACTACGGTTTATGGAAGCCTTAGGCATACAAAAATTGAAACCCATTTTTGTGTATTCATGAACAGTTTGTTCTCTCCTTAAACCTACCCTGGTAAGATTAACTTATTATCCAGAGTGATCGGGTTTCAAATTGTTTTCACATAATAATTATTATTATTATCCTTGTCTACTCTTACCCCCCCCATTTCCAATCTAGTTGACCTTTTACTTTTATATGTAAATGTTCTCAACAAGTATATATGTGATCAGATCGGTTCGTAATGTATTGCGCTAATATATCATCATGGCGTTTGAAGCGAAAGTTACTGGGTTCGAGTCCCAGAGTGAACACCAACTCTGAGATGCAGGTACATCCAGCTGACAAGTCACAAATAGGACGAAACGCGCCTTGTCCTGGATTCCACTGCTAGCCACTATCCATCTTTGCTTATCATCACATAGTTCTGATAATCTTCGTCTTCTTATTTAACTATCGAGATATTTTTATTTAAATTTCTTTTTTTTTACGTTTAGTATTGGAGAAGACGTCATATTCGTTTAAAAAGTCAAGTTGGTAGATTATCTGATGGATTTCGTCGTAATGTCAAAGTTATATAGTAAGTTAGTAAGGATGATGATGTATGTTATAAAGAAACCTAAGTATCCCTTTTTATTGTACGGAAGAATAGTGCCACAGTCACCTAACAATTTAGATGCAGGTACATCCAGCTGATAAGTCTCAAGTGAGACGAAACACGCGTCCTGGATTCCATTGCTAGCCACCACAAGGTTCACTTATTTTGTAGAGATTCCAATATCGGTAAATTATAATAAGAGCAATAAAAATTGACAATACTTGGTTAATCCTAATGAAGATTGACATGTATTTATTTGTTAATTATAATAATTACTAACTATAATCCCCTTTTTCATCTACCCTACATGACTATTCATTCAAAGTATTATTATACGTCAATCTTAACTATGTTTAATCAAGCATCCTATGTCTTATTCATCTTATTATGTTTTTTAGTTACTATCTCAGTCTTCATTCTTCAGTAATAAGAATAGTAGGTTGATGAACCTGTGTTAATCCTGACAGATTGCCTTCCAGTGAAAATCCAGCTTTTCCTTGAAAATGTTCACTGATGAGGCTGATGCCACTTGTTCGGGTAATGCGTTCCAGTCATTGACCATTCAATGAGAAAAACGGGACCCCACCTTTATTTTATTAGATCGCGGTTTGTGAACCTTCTTGCTATGAACTCGGAGATTATTAGTGCTGGAGGGAGCAAAAATATAAGACATATTAATACCCAAATCATAATTAAAGATACGAAATGTCAGTATAAGGTCACCTCGTGTCCTACGATAAGACAAGGGGAAAAGATTTAGACGTTTCAAACGCTCATCGTAAAGGAGTTTAGAAAGACCCTTCACTAATTTTGTTCCACATGTTAAACCTCTATTTGAAAATATATTGCGAATTATCATTGTGAAAAAATGGATACACTGGCAGTTCTAACACTTTAAGAATAAATGTGTAAAAAGGAGATCTCCTCGCTGAACTGTACCTTTGTGTAGATATATCTATAATTACCATTGTTCATGTTTAACCAAATTATATATCAGAAGGGGTTTTGTGAAGATTTCAGTATTTTCATAGTTGAAATCATGAGCCAATTGTAGCTAGACCACCAGGGAAAACCTGGAAGCACTGGACGGCCGTTTCATCCCATTATGGGAATCCTCAGCAGTGCGCATCCACAATTCCGCCCTCGCGAGATTCAAACCCAGGACCTACCAGTCTCGCGTCAGAGCACTTAACCTCTAGACCACTGAACCGGCTGGCATCCAACGGTGTTAATGTTATTAACAAACAATATATACATACGTAAATATATTTCCTCTTTTTTTTCCAGTGTTTATCGTAATGGTGATACATTTACACCAGCTATACGTGTACATTTAAGACCTATACAAGCAATGGATTTCGAGTTAATTATGCGTGCAATTGAAGATTGTGTTATTTTACCATATGGAAAAGCTGTTCGAAGGTAAATACAAAATAGGGAACTTTGTTTGCTTATTAATATTAAACTCTATTTTATTTCTCAATTGATTTTAATATTAAACACTTTGTGAAGTAAGAGTATATGGCAATAGAGAAAGAGGGAGGGGATTGGAAAAGACAACTACTTCATCTTATTCTCTCACTTAAATCCAAGTTGCGACTTGTTTCCAATCATAGACGAGATTCAGTTCATATCATTCAATCTGAAAATGTATGAAGCTAGGATAGATCATTAATACAGCTTTTCTAGATTTCCAAAAGTTACCATTGTTTCTATTATCAGTCCATGTATGTAGGAAGCACAGATCTCCTCCCCTCTGAAAAAAGGCATTTGTATGTATGTATACTTTGAGTATACTACTTACTTACTCTAGTTATCGCTAGTAGACCATTGACTACCGACCAGGATTCTCCAACCAACTCTGTCTTATGCTCTTCTTTCCAGATGTTTCCAAGGGTTATTCATTCCTATGATGTCCTCCTCTAATTATCGGCCCAATGTGTTCATTGCTCTCCCTCTTTTATCTTGAGTGTATAGTTACCAAATAAATCAATTTATTTTGCAAAACTAATGATACAACTTCTTCAGTCTTATTACTATTATTTAAATACATGAATATTTTTGCAAGGAAACACCAGATAAATATGGACCACACAAATATCATTCGATTTGTGTGAAGGCTGTGATACTGCCCAGATGCCCAAACTGAAGCAGTTGGTTTTCATAGGGGGCCACACATGGAGCCTTTGATCGAAAGATCTGATCCACAAGGCGGTGGAGCATCGTAAGGAGATGCGGTCCCATGGTAGCCAGTGACCGACAATTGGTTCATACGCCATTTGTTCCCTCAGGATACTGGAGACCATATGCACCATTGGTTTGGAATCAGGGTTTTCCACCTCCCCTATGTGGACTTTCCGTGTCCACCAACCCGGTTAAAGCACCGGACATTTGCTTTTCGTCCTCTCAATTTCGTAAACAACAGTAGTGCCACGAGAAGGCAGTGAGTAGGACTTGCCTGGCAGAAGCCATATACGCGTGGTTATGTGAGAGCGTTTGGAGAGGGAAAGCGGACTCTCCAGGGCATTCGGGGGGCACTTCTTCAGTCTACTGAGTTACTAACAGTTATAGCTTTACTCAACAGTGTAGATTTTATTATTGTAAGGAATTCCGAGTACTAATTATAGAGTATTAGCACAAACGTTTCTTCAGAATTCACTCAAACTGTAATTATTCAGGAAGTACATTCAGTTTTTTTCATTAGTTAATATCTATTAATTAACTTTAGTATCCAAAGTTACCTAACACCTCAGTTGCTATGACAAATTTCTCATTCCCTATATATAGCGAATGCATGAATTTCAGTGTAATCATCGTTTTCTTCAAACGGTAGATGAAAAGGGAAATATGTCATCAAGGATTATGTCTTAGCTTTCTTTTCAGTATATATCATAGCGTATGAATGCATACTATTCTCATTGATCATTATTCAGCATGAACTACTCTAAAATATGGCATCTTATTTGTAATTTTTGAAACTAGATGGTTCAAATTCTTGAGTAGGTTGTCAACGAACTAGATTTTGTCTCTCTACTCAGTCGTTCATCCAATTCTTGAATTCATATATTAGATTATAGCTTATTCATAAGATATATACAACTGTAATTTCATTACATTGGAATCACGAATCGATCTAAGTTGGACCACAATTGAAAACCTGGAAGCATTGTACATCCATTCCATCCTAGTATGAAAGTCCTCAGCATTTCATTTCTGTCTAATAATTATACACATTAGTGTATAGTTTCTGAATGTTGTTAAGGACATGTATCTGTGTATGTATCGGTAAGTTACCTACTTAAGTAAACGTAAGACCACCATAGTCTATGTTCACACAAAGTAAGCAGTGGTAGAGTAAAATAGAAATGCGCCTAATCACATATTTCATTATAACCAAGAATACTGAAAAAGATTAATACCTCTATAACTTAACAAATTCCCAAATAACATCAGTCGAGTGTAGGTCTCTAGATAATAGTCAGTTAAACTAAAGCTAACTAAATTTTCAATACCTAGGGAGGAAGCCGAATTCCAAACATTTTCAGAAAAATCATATCGTATGCTATATTTCAATCAGATGACATTTTCCTATTATTCATGTCATATAATATTCAGTACACGGAGTACATCCAATATGACATTTATTAAGAAAGATTGCTTCAGCGAAGAGTTCTCTTTTCGGCGAATTCATTTTCAAAGTTGTACAGTCGCAAATATATAAACTAATTTTTTTCAGGATGATAATAATTACAATAATAATGATAATGAACTTCTGTTACACATGGCGACAGTCAGGTAGAATAAACAAAGGTATTAGAAGAATTTTTTCTTCATACTCTTCCTCCTTTACAGTCATCTGCTTTCCTTTCCATCTTCTCCTTAAATCTCCCAACTCCAACTTTATTTCTGTTTCTATGATCTTCATGATTACATTTATTCTCAGTTCCAACATTTTATCTTATCGTGTTGTGCTACCCTTTTTCAATGATGATTCCTTTATCTACCTTTTGATGAATATTTAAGCTTGAGCTTTTGAAAGATCAATGAAGATTTAAAAATTCAATACAAATGAATTACAACTTCACACCATTGCTCAAGCTAATGGCTATCTGGACTCCAGTAGCTTAGCGGATAACGCGATGGCGTTTGAAGTGAAAAGTAATGGAATCGAGTCCCTAGTTGAAAATCAACTCTAAGACGCAGGTACATCCAGCTGATGAGTCTCAAATAAGACGGAACTCTCAACCTGGATTCCAATGCTAGCCACCATCCGTCTCTGCTTACGATGTGAACTTTTGTCAATATATTTATACTACTTATAAGTAGCTAAGCGATTAGTTTGCAATATATCGTCTCAATCACATGAAACTTAAGGAAAAATTTTGCTAGTCTATCTGAAAACATTGAATCAAGTTTGTTTTGCTTATATATATATTCAAGAGTTTCTTGTCTGACTTGTTCAATAGATGAAAAGACATGCAAGATATTAAGCATGAGATCACTCCTAATGTAACTTCATAGTGTATGTTTTAAATCGATTTGTAAAAGGATTCCACGGAATTCATATAGAGCCAAATAAACTTGTAATATTTCTGACATTCATAAGATTTGAAAGTTTAAACTACCTTCCAGTGAACAACTTTGAGACAAAATCATATACTTGAACGAAAATGTTCTCTAACTGTGTGAACTCAATTTTTTTTTAAAATAAACATATTACTATCATAGTTGAATAGGGGCTGACAGTATAAGTGAAGACAGGTGTTTCCAGCTATTTGGTACTCATCAGATGGATGTAATTGTATCTCAGTGTCAATACTCATCCAAAACTCAAAATCAGTGTCTTCTGCTTCAAGTGCCTCAACTGTTATCTACTTAATTACTGAATACAGATAATCACTTGCTTGTTCAACACATTATTATCATTATGGAAAAGATGCATATATTTTGCCTATACATAGCTTTGAAAATGAATTCTCTAAAGAGAGATCTTTTTGATAAACCGATTCTCCTTATTTTTATGCTTAAATGAATATGGTCCGTCTTCTAGATAAATTCAACATGCTGAAACTTTATTGGTAATAGTTTTTCTTTTTTTTCACATTTTTGGTATTCAGAACTGCATATGATTCTGAGCGTATCAACCTGACATAGTCATTAAGTTATATTTTCATACAATTAGATCATGGGTAATAGTGAAGCTTAGAGTACATATTACGTTCTACTTGAGTTTTCCTAACAATGAAATCTATTATTAATTAAAAAACATGTGTGGGTATCTATCCAATATGAATCGAAAAACCAGAGTTATGTTAATCTGATATGATTGACAATTAGCTAAATCATGAAATCTAGATAACATACGCTTTCCTTTAAATTCAACTTAGTATTGTTTGTTTGAATCTTCCTTTTGATGTTTAGGACTGCAACTGGTCAGTCTTTAGTTGGCATATGTGTACACTGTGCGTATTGCCTCAATATAGCCTAAATTCACAAGCATGGCGTTTGAAGCGAAAGCTACTGGGTTCGAGTCCCAGAGTGAACATCAACTCTGAGATGCAGGTACATCCAGCTGACCAGTTCCAAATAGGGTGAAACGCACATCCTGGATTCCACTACTAGCAGCTATTCATCTATGCTTTCCTTTGTTTATTCTTCAATCATCAATACGTGAAATTGTATACAAAATATCAATTCATGTTTGTTTTTTTAGAAATTTAAGTTGATTTACCTAAGAGATAGGAACATGGTAAATAGTTAATCTCTCGCATATGTTTTAGGGACATTTAATCAATGATTAAAAAATGTCAGCTGAGCGCTTCAATAAATGTGATCTTTCTACTATCAAACAAATGAAATCAACTTATTCAGTGTTCTATTTATTGAATTTCTATGCTGTCATCATTCTTTTAGAATCATTCACGTCATTAATAAGGTGTCATTTTTCAATGATTCACTAAATTGTGCACCATTTACATTTTGAAGGATTCTGTGGGTTGGGGAAACTTTCATGACAACATTATGAAATCAATGTAGCAAATATAAGTATTTCACTAAAACTTTTAACACTGCCAAATCTTATTTCGTTTGAACTCTGTCTAAACAGATGGGTTATTTCACAACACTCGATTTAAGGCATCTTACAAGTATATATTTATTTAAACACATAAATATTGTACAAGTAAGCACCAGATACATATGCGCCACACAAATCTCATTTGATTTGTGTAAGGGCTGTGATACTGCCCAGGTGCCCAAATCGAAGCAGTTGGTTTTCATAGGGGGCCACACATGGAGCCTTTAACCTAATGGTCTGATCCACAAGGCAGTGGGGCATCGTGAAGAGATGCAGTCCCATGGTAGCCAGTGACCGACAATTGGTTCATACGTCATTTGTTCCCTTCAGGGTACTGGAGACCATATGCACCATTGGTTTGGAATCAGGGTTTTCGAACTCCCCTTGATGAAATTTTCGTGTCCACCAACCCGGTTAAAACGCCGGACATTTGCTTTTCGTCCTCTCAATTTCGTGAACAACAATTATGCCACGAGAAGGCAGTGAGTAGGACTTCCCTAGTCGAGGCTATATACGCGTGGCCGTTTGAGAGCATTTGGAGAGGGAGAGCGGACTCTCACCACTCTCGGCCGTACCAGGACATTTGGGGGCCATCTAACAAGTAAATATATATATGTACATGTTAACTAGATAACAAGAAAAAGAAAAAAACTTTTTAACTAAAACATACTAATTTATAATATAATGAATATCAATCAACAAAATAAGTTAACTATTCAACTGGTAACTAAATCGATTTTTGTATTTTTCTCTTAAAATTTTAAATTTACACCTATCCTATAAAAAGGAAAATATCTTCTTCTTTTTTCATTTGAATGACTTAGTTACTATTGTCTTAGTTACTATTCTTCTTCTAAAAATGGATAGAATAATTTTACTCCATCATTCTCAGTAGGATAAAGAGATTTTTCTAAAAAAAAAGAAAAAAAGAAAAGAAATGTAGACAATGTCTATCATATTATAAGAATGTTACAATATGAAAGTTGTATTTTTCTTTCTTTTTTTATTTTTTTCGTTTTTTCTTTCTTTCTTCTTTTTCCCATTTCTTATTTTTATGTCTATTTTTATGGAGAACGAGTCGTCATTTTAAGTTTAGGTTGTATGTGCATGTGTATGTTTTTTTCTTTTTGTTTGTCAATATAACAACTGAAATATGTTGGTCTATTGTTCACTGGAAGTATTAGTCTGTTTAAATTGTTCAGTTATAGTTTTTGGTGATAATATAAATATCGGTTAAGTGCTCTGATGCGAGACTGGTAGGTCTTGGGTTCGAATCTTGCGAATGCGGGATCGTGGATGTGCACTGTTGAGGAGTCCCATAATAGAACGAAACGGCCTTCTAGTGCTTTCAGGTTTTCAATGGTGGTCTAGCTTCAATTGACTGACGATCTCAACTCTATATAATATAAATGTATTAAATGAGTGGTATTTTAAAGTTTCCATTGATAGAGATCATGTTAACTTAGAAACTTTAACACATAATCTCTTTATTCGATGGGGATTTTGTGGAGATTTTAGTAATTTTTTATAGTTGCTCACTAGTTACTGGCTCCACGAGGTATTTCCTGAAGTTCTAGTGAGAAGTAGTGACCAGTGGAGCTCAACTGAGTCTGTTGTGAGATAGTAACTCACTGAAGACAATGGTGGATGTGTCGCTCAATTTTGTGGATTGGTTGAAGTTAGACATTAACACCGTTGGGTACCAACCTGCCCAGTGGAATAGTGGTTAAGCGCTCGCGTGTGATACTGATAGATCCTGGGTCGGAATCTCGCGAGGCGGGATCTTGGATGCGCATTCCTGAGTAGTCCCACAATAGGACGAAACGGCCATCCAGTGCTTGCATGTTTTCCATGGTGGTCTAACTTCAATTGACTCATGGTTTCAAATACATAATCTTTCTACCAGTTATTGATTGTTGTACTGAAAATAATGGCAAACATGAAATTATTAGGATTTTATAATCTCTGTGTTATTGAAATTCACTAAAAGTTATCCATTCACATTTCGTCAAAGTTTTACTTTGACATAAATAGTCTATAGTAATAGTTTGTGGACGAGGCATTATAAACTGGCGAAAAATCCCTCCATGACTTGTATTTCGTGCTTGTAAGGGGCCATTGGTAAGCCATACCTGGAATCTTGAAAGAACTTATCCTCACTATGGTGTTTAAATCCAAATTACTCAGTTTCTCTAAGCTATTCGAACCAAGATTGACTTGTGTAGAACAGATACATGCACTATGTTTTCAAGGAGTAATTTTCAATGTCGTGTTTATCTAATCTTTACTGCTGACTGAATTCTGTCTATAAAGTTCCAATGTAGCCATTAGTCCATGTAAGTTAACATCACTTGACCATATTTTAATGTTAGATGACCAAAGATATTCGATAACAAATATATTACTAATAACCTCTCAGATTGTGAAGTAGAGTGAGACGGGCTTAAATCGCACATGAGACAATCAGTTCACTAAATACTGTAGTTCAACCTTCTTGACGAATATCAGATAGAATAAAGCTTGATTATTCCAGTGTTTCTAATCGACTGCCTACTTAGTATAACAATATAACCTATATTAAAAATTGATCTATAGAAAGAAAAGGAAACGCAGGATACTAATCACCACCCAATGATTAATTAAGATTGATTTCAGTAGTTGTTTTGGCATAAACGAAACCCGGCTATAATGTCTATTTGATTTATGGAAAAGCATTAACATACAAAATTTATGGTTTTTTGTCTAGAAGATCAAAACATTAATGGTTCATGAAGACTTCAGTTCTAAACAAAAAACAACCTTTGAATGTCACTTAAAGTAACCAGTTTGCATGGATAAAGTTTTTAAATATAACAAAACAGTTGTTATGTGTTTATTTCGATTTGAATAATTTATTAGTTACCATGCAACCCACATATATATTAGGTAAATGATTTCGTTTTGTTCTCTGAGCTAGATGGTTTGGTCGTGGAGCTTACATCGTTCTTCTGAACGACATCATCAGCACAAACCATCCAGCTGAGAGAACAAAACTCCATGAAAATCATCCACCTAAGCTACAAATCTTCTTCACCGTAGGTTAATGATCCAAGAGCAGCAAATGACAATGACGATTTCTATGCCGTTTTGTCTCCAAACTACCTCTATTCAATGAGGCTAATATTCACCGCCGCCAAATCGATTGATGGAGTAGTGAAACTTCATTAGTTGAGATGTCTGAGCACGTGTTATGTATGCCCAACCACCAACTACCCCGACGTGCAATGTTTTATGACGTAAGAGTAGGTTGAAAGAAAGCTAGGGGCGGCCAAACCAAAACGTGGCACAAATCTATGAAGTCACTGACAATTGGACTGAGCCATGTTGGTAGGTTTGAACTACCTGTTTGGGATTCGCGAGATGATAGCAATCGATGGTTAGAGACCTTGAATGACATGGCTCATAATCGTTTACAATGGCGAAGGTGCATCCACTCTTTGTGTTCTCCCAAATTCTAATTCTCTGAATTCCTCATGTCTTTATCATTTTTCGCTTTCCAAATTTATTTGACTGGATTATACTCCTTAAATAACATCTTCAAACCCTAATCGTTCACATTACTGCTTATACTCTTACTACTTCTACCACTATGGGATTTGAATCAACAACTACATCTCTGTGCTAATGTGGTATGGAAACTCGAACTGATGTAGATACTTAGGAAGTTCTACGTTGTGACTGACTGACTGATTACCAACTCCCCCCTTGCTATGTTCAAAAATAATAAACTAATAACTTCACATAATAAACATCATTAGAGTTAAGGTTTATAGATTTCAACTAATTAAGTTAAAGATTTTTTAATTTTTAATTCATACAAATAAACAATTATACAAATTACTATAAAAGATGTTACATAATTATTGTGTCACGTGATTCGATCAAATGATGCTTCCCGTTTAATTTATGCTAGACGGTATTTCACTTAAAATTTGATATATTTTCATGAAAGGATCAACTTTTAGAAGGGGGTTTTGTGAAGATTTTAGTAATTTTTGCATATTATGGGACTCCTCAGCAGTGCGCATCCACGATCCCGTACTCGCGAGATTCGAACCCAGGACCTACTGGTCTCGCGCCAGAGCCCTTAACCGATAGACCACTTAGCCGGCATCCAACGGTGTTAATGTCTAACTTCAACCAATCCACGAAGTTGAGCAACCGTTCACCGATTGTCTTCAGTGAGTTACTATCTCACAACAGATGTGATTTGCACTCCACTGGTCACTGCTTCTCACTAGAACTCCTTGATGTACTTCTCTAAGTCAGTCATTAGTGAGCATATGATTATATTAATTATCAGAAGGGGTGTTTTGTGGAGATTTAGTATTTTCATAGTTGAAAGCGTGATTTAATTGAAGCTAGACCACCATGGAAAACCTGAAAGCACTGGACGGCCGTTTCGTCTTATTCGCACTGCTCAGGAGTCCCATAATAGGACGAAACGGCTGTCCAGTGCTTCCAGGTTCCCCTCGATGGTCTAGCTTCAATTGACTCATGATTTCAACTATGAAAATACTGAAATCTTCACAAAAGCCCTTCTGATATTTTTTGTATAGTTTAAATCATGAGTCAATTGAAGTTAGATCATCATGGAAAACTTGGAAGCACTTTTAATTAACAAAGATTTCATACATTAAGTATGTATATTCTTTATATTAATAACTGATGACAACTTATATACCTTTGTTTATTATTCTTATTTTCCAATGCTGTACAGATTATGATATTCAAGTATAATAATTAGCTTTTAATGCAATACTACTTTGTTTTCTATTTGTCAATAGATTTATACTACTCACAAGTAACCTTAGTGATTTCAATTCACTTGTTATTGTTTGTTTGAATCTTCCCATTTGATGCTTTTAGGACTGCAACTGATCAATCTCTTATTGGCATATGTACATACTGTGCGTATTGCCTCGATATAGCCTTAATTCACAAGCATTATAAGCAAAGATGGATAGTGACTGAATTTAGTCAAACAACTAGTCTAAACTATTAAACAATAGAAAAACCAGATGTTTTTATTCTAAGGTAGGATTCTTTGACAGTGTGCACTAACTAGAGATCGAACCCACAACCTGAAATGATGTGTATGATAACCACTTTGTTTGAAATAAATCATTGTTAAGAGAAATATATAATCAGTTGAAATATTCTCATTAAATCATAAAGTAATCTATTCAGCTATAAAGTTCCTTTTGACAGATTCATATATATAATATATAATGGTAGATTATAAATGAATGAATAGGTATGCCTGTTAAGATTTGATTAGTTGTTATGTAAAACATTATTACGTCATATTGAATATCTATATTGTTATATCCCGAGGAGAACTATGAATGGTAAATTTGAGAGCTATTTATGGACCAATATGATGCGTATATTTCCCATTGTATAATTGCTAAGTAACTTAACTAATCATATTCCCGTCCCCCTTATTATAAGCGTTATTTTGACTCATTGACTATTACTGTACGATTTACCATTCTTGAGTTATACCCAATCTATTAACTAATGTTCCCCCTATTCACAGCCACATTTAGCTAAATCTTGTACAAATGTTATTTTCTATTATATGGTACGATGTGGTCAGTTTGTTTGACATATAAACCCAGTATGTTTGAGAATAACGATTCATATTGTAGAAGCTGTTATTGGTGTTCTGAACTTAACTGTGTGGGTTAGGTAGAAAGCAGGACCGACAAGTGTTCTAGACTGCTCATACGGCTTTTGTGTATCATTGCTCTGATCGACAATTCACTCCTCTCTAATTGACGGTCTTATCACATCATATATCAAACAGGGCACGCATTCACTCAATCAATATAACACATATAATGATTGAAGAAAGAATGTTTACAAAATATAAACAAAGTTGTACAGCACTATAAAATGAACTGGTTCATGAAAAAAAGGATTTCTTCACTAATTACATCATTTTATAAAATATAATAATCATTATAAAAAGGTTCAAAGTACTTGAAAGACCAAAGAAATGGTAATAAAAATTTTAAAAAAAATAGGCGAAGTGTAGAATAGAAATGAATTTCATGAGTGAACCAATCTTTGGGTATTTGTTTTTTCTCTCCATTATTCTTGCTTAAATATTTATGAAAAAAACTGATGAATATTTGAATGATAAGCAAAGATGGGTAGTGACTAGCAGTGGAATCTGGGAGGGAAGTTTCGTCCTATTTGGGACTCGTCAGCCGGATCTGCTTGCAACTCAAAGTTGATGTTGAATTATTCTAAATAATTGAAAAATACATTTTAGATAATCAATCTATTTAGAAATCATAAATTTTAAGAAAACTGGAATAAAGATATTTTTTATATTCGGTAATATTCGTGTAATGTCTCATAAATGACAGTATCCAGTTTAGATAGGATGATCGATAAGTAAACAAACAAATAAATAAATGGAGTAAGGTAAGCAGAGATGGATAGTGGCTAGCAGTTGAATCCAGGACGAGTCCCAGAATGAACATCAACTCTGAGATGCAGGTACATCCAGTTAACAAGTCCCGAATAGGACGAAACGCGCGTCTTGGATTCCACTGCTAGTCACTATGCATCTTTGCTTATCATGCTTGTGAATTAAGGCAATATCGAGGCAATACGCACAGTTCGCACATATGCCAATTAGAGACTGACCAGTTGCAATCCTAACAAATCGATGGGAACATTCAAACAAACAATACTAAATGAAATGGAGTAAGGTTTACCAGTACAGATAATTCGTTCATGCGCTAAACCAAAGCTTTTGGGTTAGATTTTCGGGTGTGAGGTCTTGGATGAGCATTGTTTACGAGTCCTATACTAAGATGAAATAGATGTTCAATACTTTCAGATTTCAATGAAGGTCTAACAAAGATCTGTTCGTGATTTCGGCTCTTAAAATACTATAATCTCCACAAATCCTATATGCTAAATGGATGAATGTTTTATGTAGAACGCATCTAAATATTTATCTACTTTTTGTCTATTCTCTGTAGAGGTGGCTTTAGTTGAGTCACAAAATGTAGGAAAATTTAATATTTCTACTCATTGAGATATTAAAAATAAATTGATTCTATTAATAACTATTATCATGTTTTGATTTTTGCCTTTTTTCCTTCGTTTCCAACTAATTACTTATAGTTATATATAGTTGAAATCATGAATCCATTGAAGCTAGACCACCATGAAAAATCTGGAAGCACTGGACGACCGTTTCATCCTATTTTACGACTCCTCAACCAGGTATGTTGGGAGATATTAAATCACTGAAGACATTGGTGAAATGGTTGCTCAACTTTGTGGATTGATTGAAGTTAGACATTAACACCGTTGGATAACGGCCGGCTCAGTGGTCTAGTGGTTAAGCGCTCACGTGAGAGACTTATAGATCCTGGATTAGAATCTCTTGAGGTGGGATCGTGGATACGCACTGCTTAGGAGTCCCATACTAGAACGAGACGGCCGTACAATGCTTCCAGGTTTTCCATGGTGTTCTAGCTTTAATTGACTCATGATTTCAACTATATATAATAATTACTTATTTCTCAATGAATAAAAAAAGATTTAAAATACATTATAACACTCGAACTGTTAACATAATATTCCTATTTTGGAAACTTGTTCTGTGTTTCTCGAAAGGTACCCGCCAATAAAGTTTTTGACATTAAACTTGACTATCTTTTTACAGAAAAGGTATTTAATTGTTAGTTTATAATGAATATTTCTAACATATGTATGTAATTAGTGTGATAATTAACAAGTAATCATCATCCTTTTCAAATTGTTCATCGTCTAAATAGCTTATTAACAACGTTTTTTGTCTATTCTTACCAAATATTAAAAACTGAAATATTGACACAATTGATTGATCACTGGGTGGTGATCAATGTCATACGTGTCAAGTCCTTCTTAGTGCTGATCGAATTATATCGCTGCCCGAATAACTTAGTGGTAACTTCTCTGACTGTGAAGCTGAGTGACACGGGATCGAATCCGTCAGGGAGCACCAGTTCCCTCAAGATTACAGGTACACCTTACTGATGAGTGTTAAGTAACACGAAAACCGGGTCCAGGGTTTCTTGTTGACCACCTCCAACCACCATCTTACTGAAATGTTATCTTTAGAATGATCGAGTTGTCTTCCTTTCATCAGGGCACAGTACTTAGATGAATTGTGATCTAATGATCAATGTATATTTTGTTAGTTGAGATAAATTTCAGCACATGCAACTGTTGAGAATTGTGACTGGTAAAAAGAAACACAGAAGATATTTTGATTATTTTACATCAATTAGCTCTATTGCATTGCTTTAATGTTTGAACGGATCAATCGAATTATTATACAAAGTTTCATATAGTCTTTTACCGGTTGAGTTTCTTGATGAAGCTTTGTGAAGACTCATGGAATTTGTATGTTCCACCGGTCATGGATTGATCTCATTGTACGAATGAAAAACAGGAAACATTGGTTAGCCTTGTTATTCTAGTGAGGAATCGCTCAGCAGTAATCACGAACTCACCATAGATTGAATCCTGAACCTTCTGGTCTCTCAGCGAACACTTCATCATTAGAACTACATAAACAACCTAAAAAGTTATCCATTAAGTGTTCTTGTTCTTCACTTTTACACCAATATGAACATATTCATATGGTTACTTTTTAATCCAGATTATATGTTCTATGGAAAATAAATTATAAAATCTTCTATTCTTCTTCTGCAAGTAGAAAGATTTGATGTATTCACAGCGTAAATATGGAGATGTTCCGACAGTAGATACATCTGCATTTCAATATACAATAATGTGGAGCTAATAAGTGAAAACAACCAGGAATTTCAATCCCATTATATCTTTCGTTTTTTAAATCACAGAGTCAAAACTACCAAATTTATAATTTATCATAGCAAAAGTTGTAATTTTTGTTATCTTTTCCTGTCTAGTTGAAGGTTATAGGTCAAATTATTTAATTTCCTTTTAACTTATAGAAGGTCTTAAATCTGTACATACGCCTTTGACATTTACATCCATGTTTTACATATATATAAGTGGAATTCATGAATCGATTTAAGCTAGATCACCATTGAAAACCTAGAAGCACTACTAAAGGACTCTTCATAAGTGCGCACCCACAATCTCGCATGCGGGACTCGAATCCAGGACTCATTTACTTACTTACGCCTGTTACTCCTGTTTATAAATACTTGCACCTTCTTGATGATGGATGTAGTAGTTCTCTACGTTTCAGCTCTTTACAGTAGGACTGACTATCTTGACGTTCGTATTGAAGATTCTCACTTTGAAATTAGTTGAAAGTTGTTTTGAGTTCCATATGTTCTTCAATTGTAGAAATGCGGCCCTATATATATATATTCGAACCCAGGACCTATCAGTTTTGCGCACAGACACCTAACATCTAGGCCACTGAGCCGGCTAGTATCCAACGGTGTTAGTGTTTAACTTCAAACAATCCAATAAATTGAGTGACAAATCCATCATTGTCTTCAATGAGTTACTATCTCACAACAGACCCGATTGAAGTCCATTGGTCACTAGTTCTCACTGGAACTTCAGGAAATACCTCTTGAAGCCAGTCACTAGTGAGCATATGATTATTATTCTACGAAAGTGGTTTTTGTGGATATTATTGTAATTTAATAGTTGAGTTCATTAGTCGAATCTTGCGGTACGTGATCGTAAATGCGCAATGCTTAGAAGTCTTACACTAAAACCAAACGACCGTCCAATGCTTCCACGTTTTTCATGAGAGTCTACCTTCAATTGACTCATGAACTCTACTATCCACAAGAAACCCCTTTTTCATAGAATATCACTTCATTTCATTATCACATTAATTGTAAAAAAAGGTGATAATTCATGTTAATTATTTATTTGTATTTTTTCCTATCATACATAATACTTAAGTAGGAATAATAAATTTGTGAAATCTCAGCAAAGTGAATTTGAAGTAAATCCAAAGTTTCGCCTGGCAATCTGGTCCAAGCTATTTCTTGTCATATCATATTTAATACACATAAACCAAGGAATTCCTTGAAAAAGCTTGGATCAGATTGTCAGGCGAAACGTTGAATTCTACTTCAAATTCACCTTGCTGAGATGTTACAAATACAATATTCTTCCTATTGAATGTCGTCTTACATCAACTCGGCGCCCAAATACTGTGAAACTGTTCGCTCTAATTTAGACGAAAGTTTTTATATACATAATACTGATGTGAAATGCTAAACAGTAAGTGAATGGATTATTCAGTAGACTTGGATCCCTAGTGATTGAATAATTTCGAGCTTAAACTAAATCTCTCATAATACTATATTCAGGTTCTATTCTTGTCGAGACTTATCTCGTTGAGATAAGTTTACTCTTTTAAAAATAATTGTTAGGGACGTTTGCAATGAACTAATAGGGTTGTTATTGATCTATTTTGAATCTGAATATTTTAATCGTGGAACACTATGTTGAAATATTAGTTAGTTAGAGGTAGTCATCAGGAAACCTTGAACTTAGGCTTTATGATAGCTCGTACTCGTCAAAGAGAGGTATTTGAAATTTTAAGGGAACTGATACTTCTTGTGTGATGTGAACCCTAACCACTCAGCTTCACAGATTGGGGTGCTAACAATGAAGCATTCAGGTAGAAGCTGCCTCTTGTTAGACCGATATATTTATGGTTTACTCGTCAGTACTCAGTAAATAGTAAAGCTTTTATTGTTTTTTCTAGACCATATCACCATCCTGTTTAAAAATATGATAAAAAATATCTAACTGTTGAAGTACAAGCATTATCAAATCAATTTTATACTTGTACGAATATGTGAGGGATGCTAGATAATCAGAAATCACTTCGTAAACTTATTTTTGTAGTTTCATTGTGGAAGTATGAATTTCTCATTTTCGCTCCAAGATCGCCCGTTATTATTTTCAGTTTGCATTTCCAACCTCGACGGACCTTTAACGTCATTGGTTGGTTTTCCCTTTGAATACGTTATTTTGTGATATTTTCATATTGTATATATTATCTATTAAATAATAATCGCTGTGAGAATCTTCAATACGAAAGTCAAGACAGTTAGTCCCACTGTACAGAGCTGAAACGTGGAGAACTACTACATCCATCGTCAAGAAGGTACAAGTATTTATAAACAGTTGTCTAAGCAAAATACTCAACATTCACTGACCGGATACTATCAGCAACAGCGTTTTATGGGAGAGGACAAACCAGCTTTCAGCTGAAGAGGAAATTAACAAAAGACGTTGGAAGTGGATAGGACATACAATATGGAAATCACCAAACTGCATCACGAGGCAATCCCTAACTTGGAATGGTGAAGGGAAGCGGAAAAGAGGAAGGCCAAAGAACACATTACACCGGGAAATAGAAGCAGATATGAAAAGGATGAATGTTAACTGGAAGGAACTTGAAAGGATTGACTGAGACAGGGTTGGATGGAGAATGCTGGTGCGTCGCCTATGCTCCTCCACGAGGGGTAACAGGTGTAAGTAAGTAAGTAAGTAAGTAAGTAATAATCGCTAGTCGGCGGCCTATGCTCTATTGGGAGTAACAAGCGTAAGTAAGTAAATAAATAATAATCACTTTCTATTTTTCTCATATCTTTATCTAAGTTAGATTTAAAACTGTCACTTTTCAATTCTAACAATCAATAATTATGAAAAATTACATGATTGTATCAAAATTAACTAAGAAGTCATTTTTCAAAGTTGAAATCATGAGTCACTTGAAGCTAGACCACCATCGAAAACCTGGAAGCACTGGACGGCCGTTTCGTCCTATTATGGGACTCCTCAGTGGCAGTGCGCACCCACGAACCCGCTCTCGCGAGATTCGAACCCAGGACCTACAAGTCTCAAGCCGAAGCCCTTAACCGATAGACCACTGAGCTGGCATACAACGGTGTTAATGTCTAACTTCAACTGATCCACGAAGTAGAGCAACCATTGACCAATTGTCTTCAGTGAGTTCCTATCTCACAACAGACCTAAATCTCCACAAATCCCCTTCTGATAAGAAGTCATTTATTTAACGTTTAGATTTTATCAACTATAAGAACTGGATAAACTACTTATTCTTTATAATAAGTAATATCTATCCAAGGGGTAAGGAAGTTTATAATAACTATCCTTTCTTTTCTTACTACTACTCCATAATATTACTACTTTTCCTCAATAATAAGTAATAAGTATCCTTTCTTTTCTTACTACTACTACTTCATAATATTAGTTCATTATAATAAGTTGTCATTTATTTTAATTATATATGAAAGATCATGTCTGCTGTTTTCATGAGTGCTTTTTTCTTGTTGCTAAGTCAATTAAGAAAGTTTTCTCCACCAAAATGAACAGGACGTGACAGATAACATAAATCTATTCAAACTTTAGTTAAATATAATTTTCACAGTTGAAATCATGAGTCAATTGAAGCTAGACCACCATCGAAA